>NW_023994885.1:187500-198520 GCF_015586225.1 Lucilia sericata | reverse complement strand
GATTTTAAGCCCAAGATTTTATACCTCTAATTTAAACCAACCAATCCGATTATACATATTACCCCACACTGACTTTGATAGAGTTTTCAAAGTCAGAGTTCCTACCAGGAGCGAGTGGTGTAGAGGTAACCTACCGAGCGAATATACCACCAGAATCTTTACCAATGGTTCTAAAATGAACTGCGGTGTTGGTTCTGGTATCTTCTGTGAAGAAGCTGTGGTAAGTATATCTCAACGTCTTCCCAACAACTGTAGTATCTTTCAGGCTGAAATATTTGCGATAATGTCAGCCTGTAGAGACTACACGACCTCGATATATTGTTTGGGCGTTAGGTTTTATCAAGAGCGGTATCCTCAGTTTCTTTCTTCAAAAGGCTGAAAATGAGAAACTCAAAAGACACCTTATAAACCAGTAATAACAAGACACTGAGTGATAGGCAGACATGCCTAGTTGGCTTGGGCTCCCCTTCAACGATTACTGTCGCAGTTCCAAAGACAGGGAAAAGGAAGAAACGGTCTTCCAGTTACTTCATTTTTAACCTTGGTGAGATATCTGGGTCTAAGCTTAATGATATTCTCAGATTTCTCACAGCTACAGGCTGGATCTAATAGTATAAATACTACACCTGACGATTGGAGTGGTCCGGTCAAAACGGAGTCTCTTCGACTCTTTTTTTAAGAGAGAATTTATCAAAATTTTATAATATTTTTATAAAACTTTTGATAATTTAAGAAAAATTAGTGATGTGATATTCTAGTGATAATTATAATTTGTAATTAATAAAAAAAAACCTATAAAATTTCCATTTCCATGCAAATTTTTTCTATTATTAACTAAACATCCTGTGCAGTGCAAAAAAAAAAAAAAGAGAAAACAATTAAACTAATTCAAACACACGTAGGTTTTATATAACGATCTTAATCTTAACTATTGTAGAGGTTAAGCGTGTAACTTGAACATTTAATAATATAAACTCATTACAATTGTTGTTGTTGGATTAAATTTATTTTATTTTGCCTTTTGCAATAAATATTATTAACATTTAAATGCAGCAAATGTCTTGATGTCATCGGAGAAAGTGAAAACGATTTCCAGGAAACATTAAACTTATTTCATTTATTTAGTTTTATTTTATTTAACAATATTTGCTGTTTTCAAAACGGACTTAGTTGTTAGGACAATATGTGAATAAATAAATCTAAATCTAAGCTATAAATCAATGACAATGATCAAAACTGACCGGGACTAAGACAAACGAAACCAAAAAAAGAAGAAAAAAAAAATGATATTACACTTAGACTCAACTTTATAAACATAACGATCATTGTGCTTAGTGGTTGCTTTAGACTTGACAGCAACAAAAACAACAACAACAAACATATCTCTCTCCCCCATATGTACAGTGTGTTTTTCTTTTCAAAGATGATCATCAATCATTGATTTTCACAAAATTCAAACCATACTAACAACAACAACAACAAGACTACAGCAATTTTTTGTTTTTTTTCTTTCTTTAAAGTGACAAACAAAACTGTATAAAGAAAAAAAAGAAAAGCAACTAAAATAAGAAGAAAAAAAATTACTGTAATTGGCTTGTTTCATTTTAAAACATGTCTAGTTTTCTCTTTGCCACATGAAACAGAAAAACGGCGAAATAAAAAAAATATAAAAAAAAACTTCAACAACAAAACGAAACAATAATTGTTATTGCGTTTATCATTATTTAATGTGTTGTTGTTGTTGTTGTTGCTGCAGTTACTGTTGCTGGTTTGGTGTTGAAATGACGAGAAAAAAAAAGAAAAATTTTTGCTTTACATTTAAGACGCACTGAGTATTGAAAAGAAAATTTTTTGCTTTTTGAATTTTATGAGACATAAAAATCTTTTTAGAAGAAAAAGAAAAAAAAATACCGAAAATTTTTTAACACACACACACACATCACTAAGCCAGTTTATTTGGTGTTAAAACTATGAAAGTTTAAACATAATAAACAGGGTTCATTTAAAATTCGGAGATAGAGAGTTGTTGTTGTCAGGAGTTTGTAAGAAATTTTACTAAAAAACAGCTGATAAACATCTGTTATTGCAATGCTTACGGCCTTTGGTCGAATGTGTACACGTGCTCGAACGCCAGAGCTTTTTGACGGACCCACGTAGAACTCCTTGGTCTTCATAGAGTACAACTAAGTAATCTGGTATCGGGCATTACTGTAAATGTGGCCTTCCATATAATGACTTCGTCAGAATGATGAAGATGAGACAATAACCCATCTTCTCTGTAACTGTCCAGTCCTTGAAATGGCTCGAAATCAAACTCTAGGGTCAAACCACTTCAATGATCGACCTATCCAATGTTCAATTAGACCGACGTATTGCATTTTTGAAGCTGACAAAATGGGTGTGAACTTTAAATTCTCACCCTACGCCTCTATTCAATCACATATTTGTTGCTTATTTTCTCTACTTTCTTTCTGCCTCTTCTATCGGTCATTACTGGTCACTGTAAATGTGATCTTCCATATAATGACTTCTGCAGAAGTTGTCAGAATAATGAAGAAGATGAAACGGTAGCCGATTTTCTTTGTAACTGTCCAGTCCTTGAAATGGCTCGAAACCAAACTCTGGGGTCAATCTACTTCAACGATCGATCTATCTAATGTTCAATTAGATCGACTTATTGCATTTTTGAATCTGAAAAAAGGGGTGTGAACTTTAAATTCTCACTAGACTGGACGTTATCTTTACAATACAACCCTATTCAATGACATATTTGTCGTTTCTATTCTAACCTTTCTTTCTGCCTCTTCTATCTATGTAGTGAACAAGAGAGCTCCTAAGAGAGCAAAGTGTAAATCTGTGTTTTGTAAAATAACTTCTTAAAAAATTCACAACCGATGGCATAACTTTCGAACGCTTTTTTTGTCTTTAGTAACATTTGTTTGTCATTTTGAAGGTTACATATCTGTCAGTTATTCTCCCTGAACTTTATAGAAAAAAGTGGCGTCGATTGCTCACCGAAGCTTGTGTTGATTGTGTTCCACCGATTTCAATATGCGAGGGATGATTTGTGCAGTTCAGATGTTGTGATTTTGACATGGAAGACACAGATCGCACAGGCCATTCAAAAATGTTTGAAGATTATGAATTGGAGGTAGTAGTTATTCCATAAAGAATATTGACAAACTCTACAAAAGCTTGCAAAATCATTAGGAGTTACTCAATTTTAAAAAGTTTGTTAGCTGCAGGATTCATCCAAAAGCTGAAATATTGAATACCGAAGCTTATGATGAATGTGTTCCATCGATTTCAATGTGCGAGAGATGATATGAAGAGTTTAAAAGGTAAGGTAAAGATCGCCCGGTCACGCAAAAAAAATTTCAGAACCAGGAATTGGAAGCATTACTTCAGGAAGATTATTGTCAAACTCTATAAGAACGTGCAAAATCATTTAGAGCTACTCAAGTAACACAATTTAAAATTTTTGCGAGCAGCGGAAATAATCCAAAGTAGGGAATTGCAGACAAAAGACTATTTTGTCCCAAATACTGCTTGAACGATCTAAAAAGAAGTCCTCACTTGCGTAAAACCTAATGTACCGTAAAACTTAATGTAACTTAAAGTGAAAAAACTCATTCTATTAATGGATTTCAATCGCCACATTCGCATTCGAGTTAAATTTTTTAAACTATTCATTGTTGGGATTTATACATTCGATAGCAAAAAAAAGAAATCTGGCGCTAACTTTCAATATTCGATATCGATTCAAAAACTCTATAGAATTCAAATAGAGCATCATATTATGAAATATCGTGTCCTGAAGTTTGAATAAATCCTCCAAAAATTGTTACTACGCCGCTTATCCAAATATATGAAAAAACATACTCCATTTACATAGTGATATCCTAGTAGAAGACCTCCTAATAATGCATTACTTCAAACTAATACCAAAACTACTCCCTTGCTAAAATTATGGGAGTACATTATCCACAACATGGTCCTACTATAATGCAGGCTATGGACCATGTTGTTTTCAATAAACACTAATAAGCAGATCATCTAATAATGTTTACAGGGGAATAGTTTTGAGATTACCTAAATGTATCTGATATTGTAAACATGATCCAATTCGACATTATGTTTGAAGAGGAAGTCATCTTTATTTATAAATGTATGTTATGTCATCTGAAGAACTAATCTGTCGACTTTAAAATGAAGTTATAACACAGGTTATATAGAGGTTGTATCTCCTTCCTTCATAGAATATTATAGAATTGCGATATCTCTAAGCAGAAGGAATATATAACAGAGGTTAAGCCTCTATTTTAAATTAGAAAGATTGAGATTTCAGATAACATATAGACATTTAAAAATAAAGGGTTCTTCGCTTTACAATAACGTTTTAAATATGCTAAAAATGGGGTTTTGGGAAGCGATAACTCAAAAGCCTGATGTTGATGATGATGATAAATTCTATCATCAGATTCGCATTATTTTGAAAAAATGCTCTATTGCCACAAAACATACACAGCTATTACATACAAAATCAACTGTTCACAGAATATTCGCGATAGAAAAAATTTTGCTCGGGAAGAGAAAAGAATTTTTTGTTATTTATTGATAACAGAAACTGTAGAGCGATTATAGCTCGTGATTAAACACAGAACTTGCATGATTCCGACAAACTTTTTTGTCACCAGTTTAGGCAAACTATGAAGTGGCGAATATATTCCCTACTAATCTACTTAATATGGATTTGTCAAAATTATTGTTTTACTTTCATTTTACTGACTGTTTGAATAACCAGTAAGATACCAAATTTTAACTGAACCGTTGTAAAAGTATTCAAAAGATTTTCTATCTATTAAAAGCAGCAGGTTGGTTGGTTGTTTACTGGCTGACTGACTGACTGAGTGACTGACTAAGTCTAGTTACTTGTTTTTTTTTTTCTTTCAAGTTACATTTTAAAGTAGAGCAAAAATTGTGTTTGAACGTATGTAGTATGAGCATATAATTGCTGTTCACTACCAACCGAAAGCTAGTTTTCGGCTGCTCTTATTTTTATTGAAAAATAAAAAAAAAAAATTATAAAGAAATGGAAAAACAATTATTATAAAGAAGAAAACTTATGGAAAATTGAAAGAGCATTAATGTGGCGCCTGGTAATTTGCTAAGAGCAGTAGGAAAGATCACAAAGACAAGCAAGTGTAGAGTGATTATTTTGTGCATAAAAAATAAACAAGATATAGTTTCGTTAACGAATTCAATACCATTGAATCGCACTTTCGTTCGCATGATATAAACATGAAAAGATGAGGATGATGATGATGATGATGATACTCATCAAAAAAGTAACAACAGCAGACAAAAACCTCATCATTTGCGATTCACCGATTCGTTCGAGTGTAAATAAATGAAACAACTAAAAAAAAAACTCTTAAAGAGTGAAGAAAATTCAAAGACAAAATCATTAATGATCAACAACATAATGTTGTTAATAAAGATAATGGGGTTGCTGATAATGATGATGATGATGATCGCAGCAGCATTGTTAGCAACAATATTAACATTTGCTTTTGTGTGTGAGAGTTTGATGTTTTTTCTAAAACCAAATGCATCATCACTTTCGAAAAACATTCGCTGGAATTTAGCATTAAAATCTCATAAAAAAACAACTATTTCGAGGTCTGTTGTTGAATATTTAGGCCTATTTTTAAAAAATTTTACTTTTTTTCACTTCAGTTGTTTTTGGGGTTTCTTCCATTTGTTTGATTTTTAATAGATTTTTTCTCATTTTGATTTGTTTGCTTTTTTCGTTAAATTTTAACAAATTATATTATATTAATTCGCTTTCTTTTTTTTTCTATTCATATTCCTGGCTTACCTGTGCTAAGTTTTATTTCCGTTTTTATTTTCAAAATTTGCAATAATTATCCGTTAAAATATTTGAATTTGTTGCAAAAAATCCGTTACGTTAATGGCACGTTTTTTCTATGTTTTCTATTTATTCTCTTTCTGCAAATATAAACACTTAAATTTGTTAAAAATTTTAATTTGTTTTAAATGTTGTTTTTATTTTAAATTATTAAAAAATTCAATTTAATGTTAAATTTGTGTTTCACTGTTTTCTTTTTTCTATTAATCTTTAATTATTTAAATTTTATTTAATTAATTATTATCTTTTAAATATGTTTGCTTATTTATTTTTGTTTAAATAAACACTTCACTTTTTTCTAAAACGTTATGTTTCTTTATATTATTTTGTTAAAAAAAAAAAACAAACAAAAAAATTACCGTTATAATTTCAAATAAAACAAAATATTATTTAAGATCCGCTTTTAAGCAGGATTAGTTTTGTATTTATATGGTAAATTGTTTTAAACGTTTTTTCTTCTTTCTTTTAAATTAGTTTAATATTTTAGATTTTTAATTAAGTCTATGCGCTAAAAGCAGCACCTCTCTTCGGACGAACAGTTAACTTGGAAATGCGGCTTTGCCGTTTTGATATCATGATTTTTATATCGCGTGAAAGTTGTGACCTCTTTCTCTGCTCAACGTTATCAACGCAAACCTGCAATGTTTGCGCTCTTTGTTCGATTGCACTCTCTCTTGTAAATGACTTTAATAGTGTAGCAAACTATACTGGAGTTATGTGGCCAGATGGTTTTGTTAGTGATAATTCCTAAGTTGTTTAAAAAAAATTTCAAAATTTATATTCTATAGACTAGACCATAGCCTAGCCTATTGAACTAGACTATTGACTAGACTATTGACTAGACTATAGACTAGACTATAGACTAGACTATAGACTGACTATAGACTAGACTATAGACTAGACTATAGACTAGACTATAGACTAGACTAGATAGACTAGAAGACTATAGACTAGACTAATAGACTAGACTATAGACTAGACTATAGACTAGACTATAGACTAGACTATAGACTAGACTATAGACTAGACTATAGACTAGACTATAGACTAGACTATAGACTAGACTATAGACTAGACTATAGACTAGACTATAGACTAGACTATAGACTAGACTATAGACTAGACTATAGACTAGACTATAGACTAGACTATAGACTAGACTATAGACTAGACTATAGACTAGACTATAGACTAGACTATAGACTAGACTATAGACTAGACTATAGACTAGACTATAGACTAGACTATAGACTAGACTATAGACTAGACTATAGACTAGACTATAGACTAGACTATAGACTAGACTATAGACTAGACTATAGACTAGACTATAGACTAGACTATAGACTAGACTATAGACTAGACTATAGACTAGACTATAGACTAGACTATAGACTAGACTATAGACTAGACTATAGACTAGACTATAGACTAGACTATAGACTAGACTATAGACTAGACTATAGACTAGACTATAGACTAGACTATAGACTAGACTATAGACTAGACTATAGACTAGACTATAGACTAGACTATAGACTAGACTATAGACTAGACTATAGACTAGACTATAGACTAGACTATAGACTAGACTATAGACTAGACTATAGACTAGACTATAGACTAGACTATAGACTAGACTATAGACTAGACTATAGACTAGACTATAGACTAGACTATAGACTAGACTATAGACTAGACTATAGACTAGACTATAGACTAGACTATAGACTAGACTATAGACTAGACTATAGACTAGACTATAGACTAGACTATAGACTAGACTATAGACTAGACTATAGACTAGACTATAGACTAGACTATAGACTAGACTATAGACTAGACTATAGACTAGACTATAGACTAGACTATAGACTAGACTATAGACTAGACTATAGACTAGACTATAGACTAGACTATAGACTAGACTATAGACTAGACTATAGACTAGACTATAGACTAGACTATAGACTAGACTATAGACTAGACTATAGACTAGACTATAGACTAGACTATAGACTAGACTATAGACTAGACTATAGACTAGACTATAGACTAGACTATAGACTAGACTATAGACTAGACTATAGACTAGACTATAGACTAGACTATAGACTAGACTATAGACTAGACTATAGACTAGACTATAGACTAGACTATAGACTAGACTATAGACTAGACTATAGACTAGACTATAGACTAGACTATAGACTAGACTATAGACTAGACTATAGACTAGACTTTAGACTAGACTAGACTTTAGACTAGACTTTAGACTAGACTTTAGACTAGACTTTAGACTAGACTATAGACTAGACTATAGACTAGACTATAGACTAGACTATAGACTAGACTATAGACTAGACTTTAGACTAGACTATAGACTAGACTTTAGACTAGACTATAGACTAGACTTTAGACTAGACTTTAGACTAGACTTTAGACTAGACTATGGACTAGACTATAGACTAGACTATAGACTAGACTTTAGACTAGACTTTAGACTAGACTTTAGACTAGACTATAGACTAGACTTTAGACTAGACTATAGACTAGACTATAGACTAGACTATAGACTAGACTATAGACTAGACTATAGACTAGACTATAGACTAGACTATAGACTAGACTATAGACTAGACTTTAGACTAGGCTTTAGACTAGACTATAGACTAGACTATAGACTAGACTATAGACTAGACTATAGACTAGACTATAGACTAGACTATAGACTAGACTATAGACTAGACTATAGACTAGACTATAGACTAGACTATAGACTAGACTATAGACTAGACTATAGACTAGACTATAGACTAGACTATAGACTAGACTATAGACTAGACTATAGACTAGACTATAGACTAGACTATAGACTAGACTATAGACTAGACTATAGACTAGACTATAGACTAGACTATAGACTAGACTATAGACTAGACTATAGACTAGACTATAGACTAGACTATAGACTAGACTATAGACTAGACTTTAGACTAGACTATAGACTAGACTTTAGACTAGACTATAGACTAGACTTTAGACTAGACTATAGACTAGACTTTAGACTAGACTATAGACTAGACTTTAGACTAGACTATAGACTAGACTTTAGACTAGACTATAGACTAGACTAGACAACTTAGATGCAATATTAGAAAAAAATTAATCCACATTTTTAAAATACAAAACAAAGACTTAGAAAGTAAACTTGGTGCTGTAGCTGATATCGTGATAGTTCATATCAGTGATAGGCGAATAGCTCTATTATGAGATATTTTGTTTCAAACTAAGCAAAATTAATTAGAATACTCATTGGTACTCTTAACTTATGCCTGATCTAAATGTATTTGTTGTTATTAATCAAAATCCTCCAACTTTAATAACATTTAACAGTTTATTAAGTTCAAAATATTAACAGTAAATTGAAATTTCTCTGCACAACAAAATTCCTGCTTTTAAAATCACTTTCCCCGTCAAATGGCTACACTAACAACCATTATTTGCCCGCAGAACGTTTAGTAAAGTTGTAAGTTTTCTCAACTAATAGTTTAAATCACAAAGTCAAACTCTTTTACATAAAACTTACTTACTAACAGCTCATATTTCTCTTTAAGTTTAAAGAGAGTTTTAAACATTAAACAATAGCACAACGAAACACATTTCGATAAACATACATATTAACATATTAATAAAAAAAGACAAAAAAGCAGATGAAGAAGCAGCAAAAACAGCATTACAACTGGTACCGTACAGGTTTCCTCATTGATAGTAAGAGTGAGTTTTTAGTGGTTGTCTTTGTTGTTGTTGTTTTTGCTTGTTTTGTATTGTTTTGCTTCTGCTGCTATGAGTGTCATCTGTTTAAAGCTCCTCCATTCATTTTAAAGGTACCTGTTTTCCATTTGAAAACTAACATTCGAAAAACAATGATCAACTTGATAATGAAGAAGAAAATGATCATAGTGGTTTCAGTTTTCAATTTGTTTTTTTTTTTTTTTTTGTTTTTGCTAGATGATGTTTAGCATGTTGTTCATGTTTTACTTTATGATTATTAATATTATTTCTTGTACATTTTTTGCTTAAGTTTTATTGTTGTAGTTGATTTTAGGAAGGAATTTTCTTTTTAACTAACAATTTCGTTAGTTTTTTTTGTTGTTTTTTGTCGCCTTTGTTGTTTTATTGTCTTGTAGTACTTCACGTACATTTGAACGTAAATCACGAACCTTTTTAGTTAAAATGCAGAGAAATGTAGTTTTTTTTGTTGTATTAAGTTTTGTTGTTATTGTTGTAGTTATTTATTTGTTGATTTGATGTGTCAAGGTAACTCGTGACGTGCGTAATTTCATTGAATGATATTTATGTTCGTTTATTTATTTTTTCTTCTTCTTGAATTTTTTTCAATTTAATTTATGTCAAACTTACATTTATTTACAATTAGTCACCCATTTTAGGGTTTTTATTCGAATGAATATCATTTGATTGAAATTATGTGTGAATAATGTTTTTAGTTTTTTTGTGCTGTTAGCTTGCAAACAAAAGACTTAAGAAACAAACTTGCTGCCATTCCGTTCCATTTTTGGGTCACAAGGTTGTTTCTTTGAATGCATTTGAACAAATAATCGTAAATGCAATATGATGGTTTAAATGGAAAATTGAACAAATAATTTTATGATTATTTGGAAAATATTGCGTTTGGATGTATTTTTATGGAAATTGGGGAATTTCGAAATTGGATTAAGTATGTTGACACTTTGTAGTCAGTGAGAATTAATTTTCAATGTACAAATATTAATCCATGCTGTATTGACCCTGAAGTTTCAAAAACTTTTATTATGATAATCTCGCATTCATGGTAATGTTACAAACAACTCAAAAATCAGTTTTAAGTTTTTAAAAATATCAATTAAAGCCTGTAATCAATTTAACAGATTCATTTTCATTCCAATTAAATATCATTCAACCGGGTTAACGAACAACTTTCAAATTGTAACTTTTAGTTTCTAGATATATAGATAGATAGATAGATAGATATAGATAGATAGATAGATAGATAGATAGATAGATAGATAGATAGATAGATAGATAGAT
>NW_023994885.1:0-177500 GCF_015586225.1 Lucilia sericata | reverse complement strand
TAGATAGATAGATAGATAGATAGATAGATAGATAGATAGATAGATAGATAGATAGATAGATAGATAGATAGATAGATAGATAGATAGATAGATAGATAGATAGATAGATAGATAGATAGATAGATAGATAGATAGATAGATAGATAGATAGATAGATAGATAGATAGATAGATAGATAGATAGATAGATAGATAGATAGATAGATAGATAGATAGATAGATAGATAGATAGATAGATAGATAGATAGATAGATAGATAGATAGATAGATAGATAGATAGATAGATAGATAGATAGATAGATAGATAGATAGATAGATAGATAGATAGATAGATAGATAGATAGATAGATAGATAGATAGATAGATAGATAGATAGATAGATAGATAGATAGATAGATAGATAGATAGATAGATAGATAGATAGATAGATAGATAGATAGATAGATAGATAGATAGATAGATAGATAGATAGATAGATAGATAGATAGATAGATAGATAGATAGATAGATAGATAGATAGATAGATAGATAGATAGATAGATAGATAGATAGATAGATAGATAGATAGATAGATAGATAGATAGATAGATAGATAGATAGATAGATAGATAGATAGTAGATAGATAGATAGATAGATAGATAGATAGATAGATAGATAGATAGATAGATAGATAGATAGATAGATAGATAGATAGATAGATAGATAGATAGATAGATAGATAGATAGATAGATAGATAGATAGATAGATAGATAGATAGATAGATAGATAGATAGATAGATAGATAGATAGATAGATAGATAGTAGATAGATAGATAGATAGATAGATAGATAGATAGATAGATAGATAGATAGATAGATAGATAGATAGATAGATAGATAGATAGATAGATAGATAGATAGATAGATAGATAGATAGATAGATAGATAGATAGATAGATAGATAGATAGATAGATAGATAGATAGATAGATAGATAGATAGATGATAGATAGATAGATAGATAGATAGATAGATAGATAGATAGATAGATAGATAGATAGATAGATAGATAGATAGATAGATAGGATAGATAGATAGATAGATAGATAGATAGATAGATAGATAGATAGATAGATAGATAAACCGAGCCGACCACTTTAAGGTCTCTGAACGCCGTACGTATATAAACCAGAAAGTAGAAAGTCTAGAATTGCTTCAAAGAGCACATCAATCATGAGCGTAATAATATCCGCAGTACCGACCACAGTAACCCACGAATTGCTCAGCTGACCAGGACATAAACCAGTCCCCCTTGCCAAACCATACGAAGAGATGGATCGAAAACTATTTGAGTGGCCACCAGTTGTTTATCTATTTAGTTACGCATGCTCTAAACACCGGTCCTGACGTCTCTTCTGCTTAATTTCTACAGAGATCAATTATGCGGCTCCAACATGGTCCGCTTTGCTGAGTGTTACCCAATGGAGACATTTGCAGTGCTGTAAAATGCTGCCCTCAAGACCGTTACGGACTACTTACAGATGACTTCAGAACACTATATTCATGAGGAAATGAAAATTTTACCGGTTAAGGAACACTGTGATCTCCAAACACCTTATTCTGGTATGTAATCGAAGGAATTACCCTTACTACAATATAACCGGTTGGAGTCTCCGTCGAGGCATGTCAAAAAAGATCTTCAAATGTACTTCGACTGCATACAGCGTTACCCGCTTGATAACGTTGCCACGTAAAACAAGAGCAGTAGAAAAAGCTCCATCATTTAGCGTTTTGATTGCACCTCCTGTTGAGGTGGCACAACATCTTGGCCTTGATTTCAACGTTGCAGAACCTTAGTTATTTAAAAATTTGATTGGAATGGATCCTAAATTCGCTGTGGTAGCGTGGAATTCATTATCCGTTGGCAAAGTGTCTTTCATTTCAATCAGGTTTAGTCAGATCCAAATGGACACTTATTATCATTAAACGAATAGAAGTTTGGTGCTATTTTAGCCATTTTTGGAGAGAAATGGGTAAAAACTGTATTTGTAGGGTCACTATTGAATCAAAATATTGTGGTATTTTTTAGCTTATTGAGTAGCCGTTTTTAAATTTTCTGTAGTATCCAACCTAGAAAAACGAAATTGAATACAAACTAATTGATTCAGAATCTGCAAGAAGGAAACATTTGGTACTTTTACATTTTTCAGATAGTATTTTCTTAATTTTCCATAATAAAAACATGAAATGTGCTTTAATAGTACTTTTTATATTATTATTGATCTAGAAACATTAAATTAATGGTGTTTGGTTCTAAAAAAGTGGATTTTTTAACCAAATTATCTGAGAGAGATAACGGAAATGTTTTTATACACAAAACCCAACCACTCAATTGTATTTTTTTGTCAAAAAAGGCAAGCATGTTCGTTACTTAAGTCTTTCATTTTTCACACACTATGTAACTGATTATATTTAATAATTCCACCTGCTTGTTTTATTTTCTGTTTTTCGTTTTTGCAAACTCTAACAAACCAGAAATAAACAAATTAAAACAATTAACAATTTGTCGAATTTTAAAAGCGAAAGCTTTTAAATAACATCAGCCTTTGCTGTTGTTATTGTCATTTTAATTTTAAATTAAGTATTTTTTATATTCGTTGCCATCATTAACACTGTATGCCCTTATTTAATTATTATTTAAATTAGCATTATTTTTAGACAATAACCACAGTGCATAGTGTGCAAACTCACATAATTTATTGACACCAATTATATATTGTTTTTCTTTTTTGTATTTTCAATTGTTGTTGGGTGCTGTTGGTGCTGCTGGTGATGAATCGCATTTTATTTAAATGTTAAATACAACATTGTGCGATGATGATGACTATTATTACTATTTTTATTATTATTTCTGTTATTTTATGCCATATTTTTATAATTTTTTTTATTTTTCTTTTTATTACACAATATTTCAAACGTATTGTACGTGTTGATAAACAAATGTGTTTTTTTGCTAAAATAAAATGTTGTAGAGTTATAATACGATTATGATCACGTATACATTCACACTTTTAATAGCATATGGATACAGTATGTTATGGAAATATGTCGACATTGCAAAAATTTTTAAATTGTAATAGTATAGTCCATAGTCTAGTCTATAGTCTAGTCTATAGTCTAGTCTATAGTCTAGTCTATAGTCTAGTCTATAGTCTAGTCTATAGTCTAGTCTATAGTCTAGTCTATAGTCTAGTCTATAGTCTAGTCTATAGTCTAGTCTATAGTCTAGTCTATAGTCTAGTCTATAGTCTAGTCTATAGTCTAGTCTATAGTCTAGTCTATAGTCTAGTCTATAGTCTAGTCTATAGTCTAGTCTATAGTCTAGTCTATAGTCTAGTCTAGTCTAGTCTATAGTCTAGTCTATAGTCTAGTCTATAGTCTAGTCTATAGTCTAGTCTATAGTCTAGTCTATAGTCTAGTCTATAGTCTAGTCTATAGTCTAGTCTATAGTCTAGTCTATAGTCTAGTCTATAGTCTAGTCTATAGTCTAGTCTATAGTCTAGTCTATAGTCTAGTCTATAGTCTAGTCTATAGTCTAGTCTATAGTCTAGTCTATAGTCTAGTCTATAGTCTAGTCTATAGTCTAGTCTATAGTCTAGTCTATAGTCTAGTCTATAGTCTAGTCTATAGTCTAGTCTATAGTCTAGTCTATAGTCTAGTCTATAGTCTAGTCTATAGTCTAGTCTATAGTCTAGTCTATAGTCTAGTCTATAGTCTAGTCTATAGTCTAGTCTATAGTCTAGTCTATAGTCTAGTCTATAGTCTAGTCTATAGTCTAGTCTATAGTCTAGTCTATAGTCTAGTCTATAGTCTAGTCTATAGTCTAGTCTATAGTCTAGTCTATAGTCTAGTCTATAGTCTAGTCTATAGTCTAGTCTATAGTCTAGTCTATAGTCTAGTCTATAGTCTAGTCTATAGTCTAGTCTATAGTCTAGTCTATAGTCTAGTCTATAGTCTAGTCTATAGTCTAGTCTATAGTCTAGTCTATAGTCTAGTCTATAGTCTAGTCTATAGTCTAGTCTATAGTCTAGTCTATAGTCTAGTCTATAGTCTAGTCTATAGTCTAGTCTATAGTCTAGTCTATAGTCTAGTCTAGTCTAGTCTAGTCTAGTCTAGTCTAGTCTAGTCTATAGTCTAGTCTAGTCTATAGTCTAGTCTATAGTCTAGTCTATAGTCTAGTCTATAGTCTAGTCTATAGTCTAGTCTATAGTCTAGTCTATAGTCTAGTCTATAGTCTAGTCTATAGTCTAGTCTATAGTCTATAGTCTAGTCTAGTCTATAGTCTAGTCTAGTCTAGTCTAGTCTAGTCTAGTCTATAGTCTAGTCTATAGTCTAGTCTATAGTCTAGTCTATAGTCTAGTCTATAGTCTAGTCTATAGTCTAGTCTATAGTCTAGTCTATAGTCTAGTCTATAGTCTAGTCTATAGTCTAGTCTATAGTCTAGTCTATAGTCTAGTCTATAGTCTAGTCTATAGTCTAGTCTATAGTCTAGTCTATAGTCTAGTCTATAGTCTAGTCTATAGTCTAGTCTATAGTCTAGTCTATAGTCTAGTCTATAGTCTAGTCTATAGTCTAGTCTATAGTCTAGTCTATAGTCTAGTCTATAGTCTAGTCTATAGTCTAGTCTATAGTCTAGTCTATAGTCTAGTCTATAGTCTAGTCTACATTCTAGTCTATAGTCTAGTCTATAGTCTAGTCTATAGTCTAGTCTATAGTCTAGTCTATAGTCTAGTCTATAGTCTAGTCTAGTCTAGTCTATAGTCTAGTCTATAGTCTAGTCTATAGTCTAGTCTATAGTCTAGTCTATAGTCTAGTCTATAGTCTAGTCTATAGTCTAGTCTATAGTCTAGTCTATAGTCTAGTCTATAGTCTAGTCTATAGTCTAGTCTATAGTCTAGTCTATAGTCTAGTCTATAGTCTAGTCTATAGTCTAGTCTATAGTCTAGTCTATAGTCTAGTCTATAGTCTAGTCTATAGTCTAGTCTATAGTCTAGTCTATAGTCTAGTCTATAGTCTAGTCTATAGTCTAGTCTATAGTCGTCTTAGTCTAGTCTATAGTCTAGTCTATAGTCTAGTCTATAGTCTAGTCTATAGTCTAGTCTATAGTCTAGTCTATAGTCTAGTCTATAGTCTAGTCTATAGTCTAGTCTATGTAGTCTATAGTCTAGTCTATAGTCTAGTCTATAGTCTAGTCTATAGTCTAGTCTATAGTCTAGTCTATAGTCTAGTCTATAGTCTAGTCTATAGTCTAGTCTATAGTCTAGTCTATAGTCTAGTCTATAGTCTAGTCTATAGTCTAGTCTATAGTCTAGTCTATAGTCTAGTCTATAGTCTAGTCTATAGTCTAGTCTATAGTCTAGTCTATAGTCTAGTCTATAGTCTAGTCTATAGTCTAGTCTATAGTCTAGTCTATAGTCTAGTCTATAGTCTAGTCTATAGTCTAGTCTATAGTCTAGTCTATAGTCTAGTCTATAGTCTAGTCTATAGTCTAGTCTATAGTCTAGTCTATAGTCTAGTCTATAGTCTAGTCTATAGTCTAGTCTATAGTCTAGTCTATAGTCTAGTCTATAGTCTAGTCTATAGTCTAGTCTATAGTCTAGTCTATAGTCTAGTCTATAGTCTAGTCTATAGTCTAGTCTATAGTCTAGTCTATAGTCTAGTCTATAGTCTAGTCTATAGTCTAGTCTATAGTCTAGTCTATAGTCTAGTCATAGTCTATCTAGTCTAGTCTATAGTCTAGTCTATAGTCTAGTCTATAGTCTAGTCTATAGTTTAGTCTATAGTCTAGTCTATAGTCTAGTCTATAGTCTAGTCTATAGTCTAGTCTATAGTCTAGTCTATAGTCTAGTCTATAGTCTAGTCTATAGTCTAGTCTAGTCTATAGTCTAGTCTATAGTCTAGTCTATAGTCTAGTCTATAGTCTAGTCTATAGTCTAGTCTATAGTCTAGTCTATAGTACCCTGTTTGTCATGTTTTGAAGTCCAAATTCGATGAGAATTCAGTTGTGGTTTGAGGCAGATTTCATATTTGATACAACCATTCTAACGATTTGTATAGATCTTCCAAGAAATTATCTCCGAGATTTAAGGTTGTTCCGAAGTAATTTTAAACACAATGTTTAAAAATATGTTTTTTTTTTAGCAAATTGTCTGAAAACTTTCTTCATATACTGTATATATTAGCACACATACATTTGCATAAACTTATGTATGAGTTTATATATTTTGGTATATAATATTGTAGTAACTATAAACCGTTAAAATTACGTTGTCACTTTTAGTTTCAGTTAAATTTTTTGTTATTTTTTCTTCTTCTTCATTAATTTTTGACAATCCGTCTGACTGTCTTATGATGTAATTTAGTTTTCGTTGTAAAAAAAGCCAAAACTATAAAAATAAAACTTTTAGTTTGTGACGCAGATGACTGATTGTGAGTAATTCCATCATGCAATCGAAACAATAAGGAAATTAAATGTGACTAAAAATACAAAATATTTATTTGTTGTTTTCAAGAAATCCCCAACAAAATAAAAAACTTATAGTTTATAGTTAATATGGTGCAATTTTGTTTATTAACTTTTATTTATTTTTTTATACATACGTGTATAAGAGTAGGATTTGTTAATTGAAAAATTAAATAAACTATTTAAGTAAATGAAAATAATAAAAAATTAGAGTAAAATAATTTTGCATGGTACCCTGTGCCGGATGTTTAAACATTATTAATGTTGTTATTTTGGATTTTAAAACAGAGATCTTAAAAATAGTTGGCACTTTAAGCAATTAAAAAGTTTTATGGACTATATTCACATGGAAGCTGTGGGAATATTTTTAATAATAAAAATGCTCTAATTTTATATGAATTAAAAAAAGTACTTAAAGCTACCTTATTTAAAAAAATTTTATTTAATTTGAAATTAAATTACATATTATGTATATAATAATAATTCTAGGATACTATAAATTTGAAGTCATCATGATTTTTTTTTTGTTGACCGCCTGATTTCAATCCAATTGTGTTTTATCGTTGATTTATCTCACATATTCGGTACCACAACTAATAGTCAATAGTCTTGACTATTGATTAGTCTATAGTCTTGACTGTAGATTAGCCTATAGTCTTGAGTGTAGATTAGTCTATAGTCTTGACTGTAGACAGTCTATATAGACTATAATCTATATAATCTATAGATTGGTCTATAGTCTTAACTATAGATTGGTCTATAGTCTTGACTATAGATTGGTCTATAGTCTTGACTATAGATTAGTCTACAGTCTTGACTATAGATTAGTCTATAGTCTTGACTATAGATTAGTTTATAGTCTTGACTATAGATTAGTTTATAGTATTGACTACAGATTAATCTATAGTCTTGACTATAGATTAGTCTATAGTCTTGACTATAGATTAGTCTATAGTCTTGACTATAGATTAGTCTATAGACTTGACTATAGATTAGTTTATAGTCTTGACTATATATTAGTCTATAGTCTTGACTATAGATTAGTTTATAGTTTTGACTATATATTAGTTTATAGTCTTGACTATAGACTAGTCTATAGTCTTGACTATAGATTAGTTTATATTGACTACAGATTAGTCTACAGTCTTGATTATATATTGGTCTATAGTCTAGACTATAAATTAGTTTATAGTATTGACTATTGATTAGTCTATAGTCTTAACTATAGATAGTCTATAGTCTTGACTATATATAGTCTTTAGTCTTGACTACAGATAGTCTATAGTCTTGACTATAGATAGTCTATAGTCTTTAATATAGATAGTCTATAGTCTTGACTATAGATAGTCTATTGTCTTGACTATAGATAGTCTATTGTCTTAACTATTGATTAGTCTATAGTCTTGAGTGTAGATAAGTCTACAGTCTTGACTATAGATTAGTCTATAGTCTTGACTATGGATAGTCTATAATTTTGACTATAGATATACTATAGATAGTCTAGAGTCTAGACTAATATATAGTTAAGACTATAGTCTAATCTATAGCTAAGACTATAGAATAAGCTATAGTCAATACTATAGACAAATATATTCCTATAGATAAGTCTATGGTAAGGTTAGGTTGATAGGAGGATGTATCTACATCAAATCCGAAGAAATACACCTAGGCCATTATTGGGCCTATTGTGCGCTCCTTTTCATGGAAAATGTTTGTTGGTAAAAGCAAAAACCTTATAGTACTCACTAAATGTATTATCGTCCTATGTTCAGAAACTCAGTTTCCTGGACGTATTTCCTAAGAATTTTCCAATCAGTGTTCGTGATATTTGATCTAATTTCGGCGAAAGTCTAACAATGGCAAAGAAAGTGCTCCAGAGTTTCACTGTCCTCTCTACATGCTCTACATTCATCTGAATCCGCACGTCCAATTTTGTATAGGTGTGCCCGTAATCCTGTGTGTCCACTCAGAATACGTACCATCATACTAATCTCAGACTTGTTCATTTTCAGGAGGCTTCTCGTTCTGCTCTCGTTAGAGTCAACCCATAGGATCTTTGTGGTTCTACCCACGGTTTCATTATTCCAAGAGGCCTTTTTGGTTTCTCTCACCCATCGTTTTAATTCTGCCCTCGTTGCGTCAAATGGTTTTGCGTTCGTCTGGTTAACTACCTCGAGCTCCCTTCCCATTGAAGCTATTACATTCGCTGTTTCATTGTCGAGTACTCCCGACTACTTACCTCTGGGAGAGTATTCGGTTAGAGCTCTTTTACAATCCAATACGGTTGTAGATTTAAGTTTATCACCTGATATCGCCCTAATTGCCTTCTGGCTGTCGGTAAATATGTTAAGCCCTGTGGGCGCCATATTTATTCTAATCCAATTTACGCATTCCGTCTATAGTCTTGACTATAGATTAGTCTATATCCTTGACTATTGATATGTCTATAGTTTTGACTGTAGATTAGTCTATAGTCTTGACTAATGATTAGTCTATAGTCTTGACTATAGATATACTATAAATAGTCTAGACTAGATAGACTAATCTATAGTTAAGACTATAGACTAATTTATAGTTAAGACTATAGACTAATCAATAGTCAAGACTATAGACTAATCTACAGTCAACACTATAGACTAATCAATAGTCAAGGCTTTAGACTAATCTATAGTCAATACTATAGACTAATATATTCCTATAGTTTAGTCTATAGTCTTGACTATAGAATAGTCTATAGTCTAGATTTGTCTATAGTATTGACTATTGATTATTCTATAGTGTTGACTAGATATTATTCTATAGTCTTAACTAGAGATTAGTATGTAGTGTTGACATAGAGCGAGTCTTGAATATAGAGCCTTCAATAGTGTTGACTATAGACTGGTATACATCCTCGACTATTATTATATTGACTTGATTATCGAACATTATATGTTCTTGACTAGAAATCAGTCTGTAGTCTTAACTACAGAGTAGACTTTAGGCTTGACTATATACATATTTCTTTATACTCTTGAAGGTATATCAATATTTCGCTAATATTTCGGTATGAATATTCCTTCATAATCCCCTCTTTCATGTTCCCATTCGGAATCAGTATTTTTGTGTCTTTTCCTCCATATTAAAAGAATATTTAAATTTTTATTGAATGTAGATATTTAAGATGTCATATGAATTTTTAAACAAATTTCTAAAATTTCATATTCATAGTGTAAATATCATAAATTGTGTAGAAATTGCAAAATCATAAGACCTTTAAAAATGTGCCAATAAATTTCGTATGTAAATATTTATTTTATTATTTTGGAATAAACAATTTTTTACGTAGATATTTCTAAATGAAATCTTTGCAATAAACTTTTTGTATGTTTTCAATCAGTCAGTTAGTTCAGTTAAGACGGTGGCTAAATGACGACAATATGTGCGAGTGTGTTTGTAATTTTTCTTGTACAACTAAAAAGATTAAGGAATTTTTTAATTTGCTTTCGAAGTTGTTTTTTTTTTTTTTTCTTACGACTTCTGTTCACTGTTGCCAATTTAGCTATTTTCTCGTCAAATCTAGCGATTTTTAACCGCATTTTGCGGCGAAAAATATGATTTAGCTATTAGCGGGAAATCTAGCGATTTTTCTTTAGATTTCATTTATATTTTGATAATATCGCTTAAAAGTTGCTACGAATGACGATTTACATATCTGTATGTATATAAAAATATGCATTCAATGTAAATTATTTGAGTTTTAGCTGTGTGTATTATACTTATTTTGAATGTTCTGAAGAACATAATTAGGAGCAAATATTTGTGCGTACAGGTAAAGTTATACGAAAAACTTTAAAAGGGGTATATTTTGTTGTACTCAAAAACGAATATTTAATTATTCTAGTCTTTTAGTAAATGAGTTATATGATAATAAAATTTACCATAATTCTAAAAATTAGTGAACATTGGAAATAAGTGACGAAAGGATCGATCCATATAGTCCTAAAAATTTACAACATTTCTAAGGCGTATAGGGCCGCATATCGATATTGCAGATAAACTTCCCACAAAAGGAGTGTATAATAATGATCTTGGGTGCCCCGGTAGGCTAGTTGGTAGTGTGCTAGCCTGTCAGTCTGAGGGTTGTGGGTTTGATTTCCAGCAGAGATCCTGGTCTGCTACACTACAACGGTCGTATGGTTATCGTCACCCTGCTCGGTAAATTAGGTAAGAATATAATTTGTAATTGTATTGTAATGGAAAAATAAATAATACTCTTATGCTGAAAATAGAGGATCGATCCATAAAGGCCAGCATTTCGAAATTCAATTTATCTTTACAACATTTCTAAAGCAATCTGTATAGGGTCGCATATCGAAATTAACCTCAACTTGACATTTTTCCTAACCCAAAGTGAAAATATTTAACATAAAAAAAGATTCTCTTATGTGTTTGTTATAAGATGTGTTTGTATCACTATCCCATTCCTACGTATGTATATAGATTTTAGCGATAAATCGCTGACTTTAGAATAATATAAAAAATCTGAAAAATTTAGCTAGTTTTTTTAGCTATTTGTTTTCAGAATCATATAATAAATATTATTTTGACGATTTATCGCTAAATTTTTCAAAATGTCTTGAATTTAGCTATTTTCTAGCTATTTTTCAGTCGACTTTAGCGATATTTTTGGGAAAAAAGTTGGCAACAGTGCTTCTGTTGTTCACTGTGCCATGCAAGAGCAACAGCAGCAATAGCAACAGCAATAATATTTATTCACTCAAACCCCAATACAGAGTGTATGTATGTTGTCAGTATGTACTGCGAATGTAGCGTAGCGTACATTCATACGTAAATAAGTAAATATAGATTGTATAAACTGGACCATAATAATATCACTTTCACTTACTTTGTTGTTGTTTGCTTTTTTTAGGTTTTTTTTCTGTTGATTTCATTGGTTTCGATCAAGTTGACTGCTTGTTGTTTATTTGCCTTTTTGCTTCTTCTTCTACTTGTCTTTTTCTGTTGCTTTTTGTAATTCTACCAGATACTACTCTACACAGCAACAACAAACCTTCCGAATTTCATATTCAGAGACCTATAAGCGCATATTCATTCGTATTATCCATTATTTACACTGTTGATAACTGTGCTTGTCATTCATACATATTTCTTTGTATTGTTGTGTTTCTGTATTGTTTCTATTTAATCAGGGTGCTGCGTTGTTTATTAATGGTACAGAGTTCGAAAAATATTTGCATTTCACAAAATATTGAAATATTTGCTATGAGATCTTTGTACTACATTAAAATTACGGGTGACATGTCAATGTTGTCATTTCGTTAGTCACGTATTTTAAAATTGGTCACAGAACTTTTCTACTTATACATATCGCTCACTTACTACAAGACTGGCATAATCCGAAAAATGTAATTTCGAGAAATGAATGTAGTAAATGAGTGATATATAGGAATCAGGCATGGGGGATAATGATTACACAAAGTAATTCATTACATGGTCAATTACAATTACTTGTAATGAGTAATTGAGAAATAACCAATTACAAATACTTATAACTGTAATTGAAGTTTTTCA
Source organism: Lucilia sericata (assembly GCF_015586225.1). Lineage (NCBI taxonomy): Eukaryota > Metazoa > Arthropoda > Insecta > Diptera > Calliphoridae > Lucilia > Lucilia sericata. The sequence continues at coordinate 165,424 of NW_023994885.1, read as the reverse complement.
AATTACAATTACTTGTAATGTGTAATTGACTAATAACCAATTACAATTACTTGTAATTGTAATTGAAGTTTCCAATTAAAATTACTTGTAATTGTCATTAAGGTATTACTAATTACAAATTACATGTAATTATAAGGAAAAAAATTCACAATTGTAATTGGCAAAACTTCAATTACCATTACAAGTAATTGTAACTGTCAAAACAACAATTACAAATAATCGTAATTGGAAAAGCTTAATTTACAATTACAAGTAATTGTAATTGGTAACGCTTCAATTACAATTACTTCAAATGTAATTATAATTGATAATGTAGTCATTACCCCCCCAACCCTGATAGGAATGAATGTGTGTTTGTATGTAATGCTGAACCTATTTTCCTGAAAATTTCACAGTGTTCTTTTTACTTCCAAATTTCAAGTATGAGAGGTGCCACGCCCACATATAAAATAAGTATTAAAAGTTGTATATCTCAGAAACTGCCATAGCTAGAGTCCTCAAATTTTGTATAAACAATTTCGTCATCCATATAATCATATGGATATCAAAGTTGTTTATAAAAATTTTAAATTATATATCTAAGAAAATATAACAGCTGAGTCCTACATTTTTTTGGAGCCACATTAATGTCAACATGAACATTTCGAAATGGGCGGACTTTCTTAGTGGGGGCCTGGAAGCCTTCATATGAATTAAATACCAAAATTTGTTTAACTGGGAAATTATTAGAGCTAGAATCTTCAAAATTTGCACGAACAACTTTGACATCAATGTGAACATTTAGGTAATAAATAAGAACTAGCAATAGGAGGCGTGGCACCTGCCATGTGAATTAAATACAAAAATTCGTATATCTGGGAAATTATTAGAGTTAGAATTTTCAAATTTAGCACGAAGTACTTTGACATACATGTGAATATTTGGAGGAAAACGAGCGGACTCTTACGGGTCTTGACATCGACCATATGAATTAAATACAAACTATGGGAAACTATTAGAGTTAGAATCTTAAACTATTTCATAGGTTACAACGTTTAGAACATATTGGCGAACTTTCAATAGTTGGAGTGGCATCTCCCTTGCCTCTTGGGTTATTTTTTGTGTATTAAAGATAGATGATTCACTTCTTCCATAATGCAGCCCACAAGTTACAAGCTCGAGAGTTTTCATTTAATTAATTTTAGAGAAATAACCGGTAGCCAGTAGCTATAAGAGGTACCCTCTATTGCAGAACCCTGTGTTAAATGCTTCGGGGATTGTAATTTTCGCAACGCCGGAAATATATCAAAAAATCTCTTTTATAACAGTTGCAAATTTTAAAATATTCGATTATAACTTTGTACATTTATTTTTGTAGGTAGTGCCATGCCCACTTTTTTATTTTCCTCTCATTTTTGATATAAATTACGTGAAATTGGAGTTGAAATTACCCGTGCACAGTTCTGAGACACGATTTATTCTAGACATTAATTAAAATATTGGTTTTAATATATCACGCCCACTATTCAGATCCCGCCCATTGTTAGTTTTACTTAATAAAATAATAATTAAATAAATCTTGCAATGTTTTAAAAAATAGTAAATATTTTTTGAAATACTCGACAATGGAAGCTTCAACACCCACTTTCTGACCCCTCCCATTTTATTGATAATTTCATTTTTTTCATAGTTTCATTATTATGGAAGATTCTACGAAAATATCAGGAAGATCGATGTCTTTTGAATGAAAAATTGATAAATAAATTGAATCGATAAGAAATTTTGAATCAAAATATAAGATTATTTAATAAAGTTTTGTTTTTATAAACAATTTATATTAAAATATTCACACCTAGTCCTAAAAAGGGCCGGTAAAAATTCCAAAATTAATAATTTAATAATAAATTTCTTTTCCATATTTTGATAATAAATAAATATGTATATATGTCAAATTCGGCATAGCTTTACGACTTCATGTTATTTATATATGTATGTATATCTTCTTACTATTTAAGCAAAGATGATGATAATGAAGATGATCATATGTTCATCATTATTAATGATGATTTTGCTTAACTTTTACTTTCTTTTAATCACACATTGACCGTTCGTTCGTTTGTTTATTTGTTGCTGATCGATCGTGCGTTTGTTTGTGTAGGTCATGATTAGGTAATAATCTAGACTTAAAAGAAAAAGCCCAAAAATTAAAATAAAAATGAAATACGTTAAATTTGGGAATTTAGTTTAAAAGCTAATTTCGTTAAATAAACCAATAAACATTTGTATATGTATGTGTGTGTGTTTGTTGTTGTTATTATGGAAAATTATGTAAATTGTTGCATATTAATGATTTGACAATACGTTTAAGATTTTAATCGTTTTTTTTTAACATTTTGAATATATATAATTTAGTCATGGTATTTGTAGAAGTTGTTGTTGTTGTAGTTAATAGGAATTTTATTGTGAAATGTTTTCTAAATTATATAAGAATTAAGTTAAAAGAAATTGTGTCAATGTCATCATCAACATAAAATGAAATGTTGAAATTAAATTCTGCAGAACTAACAGCCAAGGTTTAAAATTAACTCAAATACTTTAACAAAAAGGGAAATTGAAGTTAAATTTGAATAATTTGTCACCCACATGATGATGTTAATTGAATAATTAAATAATTGTGTAATTTTGTAGTTTTTAAGTAAAACTTTTTAACCTTATAAAAGCTGTAATGCTGGTTATTTGGCAAACTTTTTTATCAGTACTATTAGTTTTTTTTATATTTTCCTAAATAAATTAGTTTAATTTAAAGAAATAATAGATTTCTCAAAAAACAGTTTGTATGTATTTTAAAGGCCAATTAAAGTTGTATGTTCATGACGATAGTTTTCAAGTCCAAATGAACAATAGAAACTAAAAAATGCTATAAATCAATTACATATCCAAAGAAAACCTACATGTTAACATTTATCAGTTGTAATTGTGGCAGAAAAATAAATATTAGGGTGCACTTTTTAAGTTTTCGAGGGATACAATCTAATTCGCTCTCTTTTAATATAAAAATATCAAGAAAGTAGCATATATAAAGATATTTTAGACCAGAGTCTACTATACGGAATGATCTGAATTTGTGTAAAGTCTGACAAATCTAGCATTTATGCTACTTACCTTCTTGGTATGTCCTGGAGTTTATCTAAGTCCCGGAACATGTTTCTATTAGTACTGATTGCACCATATCCATAAAACTAAGGTGCAACTCTTGTTTGTGCTAATTTAGGAACTTTAGGAACTGCCCCTGACTAAAACATCTGCGAGAGTTTTCGGAAAGTTTTATCGCGCCATGTTGACATCATCAACATCGTCATGATCATTATAAGCCACTCCTACGCAATCGCAACAACGCAGTGAAATAAAACTTAAGAAACAACAAAAATTATCTTCGTTGCTCCGGAACCGAACAGTGTTATCCATATAGCAGATCAACTGCAACAAAATTTCCACGAAATTGTGGTCGTAGAGGCCTGGAAGACAAAATTGACAATTTCAGTCTCTAAAGTTGTAGCAAATATAAAGTTGTTCGAAAAGACAGCATCTGAAGTATCGATAAGAGAATTTGGCTTCATTATTTACAACACTGTAATGTATGGAGCTCTTTCCCTCATTCCTAACTCATGAGACCAATATTTTAGAGTTCAATTTATTGCAGTAGGGCGTAACCGATTTAGAGCTCTTCCACCAGTAGCCGGCTGCCCAATAGGTCACTATCCCAATATCAGGATCTTATTAGTGTGAGATAAACGCCTCATTCTAGAGGACATTATCGCACAATATCAGCTCTGGCACTATTGCTTAGGGGAAGACCAAAGAGGAGTTTTAATGGTGGAAAATATTGATGATTTCACTTTTTACACATTGAGATCGCAGAATCGCTGGACTTCCCAACAGAGAACTCTAGTCTGACCATCTACGCAACATTTCGAACAGTGGTTTCTGTGGGATTAGACCATTTATATTCGTTTCTTTGAATTGATCCAACTATGCTGCTCAAAACGTCAAAGGCCAGCCGTACAACACTTTCGAAGATGTCCTGCCATTATCGATGTCCAACTGCGAGAGATGGATTCTGAGTTTTCGGACTGGCCGTCAGTCGTGACCTTTGCGACCTGGTAAATATTTATCCCGAGAATATACTGAACAAAAGCTGCATCTAACATCAGCTAAGTACTCAGCAACACTCTTTAACACCTGAATGAAGAGAGTAAATCTTACTCCTGAATGAAGCTCGAATTTCGACTGTGCACCAACAAATAGCGAAATAGGTCTTCAAAACGGACAAAGAAACCTTGTTGGTTAGAAGATTGCTAAATGATAAACTATGCTGATTCAGTAAGGTCTCCTTCGAGGAGTGATACTCAGTGAAGAAAGAGCTGACAAAATGCCGCCTAGAAGACAGTAACGGGCTATTTAGTAGTTACCTCACAACACGAGGTAATAAACACCTATCAGTCAGGGATCACAATATCATGTTAAAGCAACAGTTCCTCCTGGAATGCAATAGGATAAATTACAGAATCGGTTGCTTCCCCATTATGTATATGATAATAACCTACAGTTAGTATTCTACGGATTGAAACTCGGTATACGACATTGACGCTATTGATAAGGCGGTCTCAGGACACCACAAGAATGTCGTATTTAGAGGTCACCCATAGAAGACAAGAGTAATTATAGCTCTACTAAGTTCAGAATGGACTATTAGGCTTTAGACCAGCTTTAATGTTTGCCCTACATGTGGTCAGGGCCAACATAACATACATTTAAGGACTAATCATGTAAAAGTAACATACTTTTTAGGTTTGAACAGAACTCAGAGATAGTCTAGTTATTACAGAATTCCAAATAAAATCAAAGAACCCCCTAATGTCTATAAATACATATGTATATGTATGTACATGTAATTGCAATTTAAAAATTTAAATTTTTCCCAAAAATAAAAAAGGAAAGTACGTAGATACATACATATACATATGTACATAAATATGTATTAAACATTAGACTTCTTAATAGCAAACAATAGCGAAAAGCGAATCAGTTTGAGCGTTAAAATCATGGTAACAAACACTTTCTCTATAATTTACAGTTAGGACAAACAATTACGTGAAAATAAACGAAAATAACCGAAAAAATCATTGGCGATTTTTCTCAACAACTTCTTAAATTGTTAATAAATATGTATTTCTTAACAACATCTACTAACTCTAACGCACTCACACATTTTGACCTGAACTTAATGATTGTTTTAAACTCTATAGACTAACAGTTAGACGGACAGACAGTCAGGCAAACAGGCAGACATGCAGTCACTTAGTTAAACACTCTTTCAGATACAATTGGTTAGACGAGTTATATTTATTTCAAATGTATATTTTATAAATACTTTAAAAAAATTCAACTTTAAAATGAATTATTTACTCGGTTGGTTAGTTGAGTATGTATGGTTGAACGAATGTCTGAATGGTTGGTCAGTTTGAATGATCTATTCGTCTTCGGTGATAAACATATTATGTGAATTAATAAATCCCAACATCTCACACAGATTATTTAGTTGTACAATCTATGTTGAGATTTCAAATAAAATAGTTGTAATAACATTTTATAACTTAAATGAATTTTTAATGATTGTGTTGAAAAATAACATTTAAACACCTAATGAGAAATTATGAATAATAATGCGATTTTTTGGTTAAATTATTTTTTATGTTTTAATTGAACCAAAAATAATTTATATAAAACACACAAAAATTCATTAAATTTCTACTATTTAAATGGTTGTTTTGTGGTTCATAAACACACTAGTCTAGTGAAATATTATGGAATGGAATTCCTATTGAAAATATGTTTTGTTGGTTTAAATTATTAACAAGTAATATTCGACTATGCCGAAACTTATATACCCACCATCAAAACCTTGTCATATATCGATATTAATATAAACATCATCTATTATCGACCAAAGTCTTGAGATTTCGAGAGATAATAACAGACCATTTTTGTGAGAAATGCTTCTTATTACCTTGATTTTTAAACGATTTATTGACAATAAAGTGATTTTATGTGGGATTATATGGGCGGATTGGGTCAATTATGGACCGATCCTTGTGAAATTAGTAGAGAGATAAAGAGATTTTAGTGCAAAAAATTAGTTTATGTCAAATTTAATTAATCTTTTTACATTTTTTATTTAGTTATGGCCGTTAAAATAATCTGAAGGTGACTTTTATGGGGACTTGGGTCAAATGTAGACTGATTTTGTGTGTTTTACTAGCAGCTATCGAGAAATTCCTGCTCGTTTGGAGAGAGGTTTTAACTCGTATAAAAAATATGTGTGTGTGGAATTTCATCGCTTTTCTGTATTCTGTATTTTTAAGCCAGTAATGATGGTTTAAGTAATTTTTTGAAGGGCACCTTATGTGAGACCGATCCACATAAAGTTTGATAGAGAAATTTTGGCTTCAATGAAACTTATGTGTGTCGAATTTCATGACTATACTCGTATTTTTAAGCCAGTAATGAGCGTTAAAGTCATATTTTGAAGGGGACCTTATATAGGGGGTAGGGTCAATTATGGACTGATCAACATAAAATTAGGTAGGGAGATTTTGGATCATTTGAAACTTATGTGTGTTAAATTTTATCACTATACTCGTATTTTTAAGCCAGTAATGAGCGTTAAAGTAATTTTCTGAAGGGTGCCTTATTTGGGGGGTAGGATCAATTATGGACCGATCCTCATAAAATTTGGTAGGGAGATTCTGGATCATATGAAACTTATTTATGTCGAATTTTATTTGCTATACTCGTACTTATAAAACAGATATGCCTATTAAAGCTGTTTTTCGGGGGTCCACTTGTATGGGGGCTATCCGAAAACGTGGACCGATATTAGCCATTTTCAATACCAAACAAACCTTACCTATAGATAATATTTGTGGAAAATTTCAATCCTCTATTTCGTTCCGTTCGGACTCTATCGTGCTTTCAACAGACAGACGGACGGACGGACAGACAGACATGGCTAGATTGTCTTAGAATTTAATAAGGACCCTGAATATATATACTTTTGCGGGACTATGACCAATATTTCGATGTGTTACAAACGGAATGACAAAATCAATATAGCCCCCATCTTTTTTGATGGTGGGAATAAAAATGAATATTCTTCGTGTTAGGACCCTCCGAATCAGGAAAGTTTAGTCCAGCATAATTCAACTGCTCAAATCTTCGGTCTACCTATTTGTTGTAAGTTGATGTTGTAATCGATGTAATTCTGTTAAAGAACACTTAAGTTCCGATTGCCACCTGTTTCTACTCCCTCCGAGGCATGTTCCCTTGATCACAGACCCTCATCTTGGTGTATTGCAATCCTGGGGTATAGAGGAGCTACCAGTACCTCTAGTCTACCGGGACTATAAACTAGTGATATCAATTCACTCCTTGGTATTTTCTTCGAATGATTTGACATATGGCCGAACCAGAGAACCACATAATCTGGTACTACGGGTGGATGAATGTAAGGGTATAAGGATCTCATTCGCCCGTATACCTAGAGTGTGTCTGTCGTATGTTGTTCTCTTATGAGTGTGTCGGATGAATGAGAAGTTTGCAGGGTTGAATGGTAATGGATGAAAGGTATTTTAAACAAGTGATAGCATTGAATTTTCCTTCCTTGTATGGTGTGTTCAGGAAAAGCTCTGTTCATACCAGATTTTCCATAGTGTGGTCTCTGTGACCAAAGTCTTCGGTTTATTTTATGGATTCGTACTTCGGTCTACCTGTTACGTCTTTAGGTGCTGTTGCCGACTCAACAGAAGCCATCCCATCTGCGTGGTTAAAAAGTGATGTTTTTCATCTCGGAAGTTAAGCAACGGGGCAGCAATGGTACGAGATTTTCCACCTGCGTGTATGATACACAATGACCCGGCGGTGAGTCGTCATAAAAGCTCACCCAGCGGTTGAAAAAAAACCACCGTGAAATAGGCCAACACGGCAGGTGTTCGCTTAAAGTACTCGACATTCATTTGCCTTCCGTTTCTACCATCATCCATGAAACTAGTAAATCATGGGCCAGAATAAGCTGAGGATATTAAGTTCACGATGTAAGGTTTAAGATTCGATCTCTTTCCGAAGGGTTCATTGCAATTTTAGATAAATGTGTTGTACCTTGCCGATGTTAGCAGAAGTGAGCATATTTTAGTCATCCATACAACCTAGAAATTGTTGTTGTTGTGTTTATGAAAAGTTTCAGTGTGTCGATTTATGAGACATGAAATGCGCTTCCAGAAGTCGAGATAGAAAGCTTAATGAGCTGTGCTAATCTTATAAATCGTCCAATATATCAATGTACAAGATGTTGTGTCTTCATTGAGTCTAGTAAATTTGACCCAGCCAGTTTTTGTAGTTGACGTTCTAGTAATTGCCGTTTTCTAAAACGAAAAGACTGCAATCGAATCTTTTCGATAACAAATGTGATTTTCGGTATGGAATTGGCTATATATTAGAGTATAATAATTAGACATAGCATGATCATACTTTTAATGATTCCATTACTATTTAATAAATAATTGTCTTAGAAATGCAAAATAAACTACAAAGCTTTAACGATGCCTCGAGACCACAACAATTTACTAATAATACACAAAAATGGCTCACAAACAAATAGTTTTCTCCTTAAAAATTCATAACAAATTCACAAATAATCCCATAATGAAAAGATTTATAAATTAACTGTTTGTTTACATATTTCAAATAAGAAGTTCACAAAAACCCCATTAATATGCGTTAAAAAAAAGTATTAATCATTTATTTAAACAATTGTGATGATGTTAGTTTATAATTTAATAAAAAATAATGCAGTATTTGTTATGTTAAATGTAACATTTCCAAAAAAAACAAATATTTGTTATGCACAATCACTACTGAAATTAACTGTAAAATTATGCAAATTACCAAAATAAAATTAAAACTATTCATCAAATATAGTAAAACAATAAATAAACGTCTTGTTTCTTTAATATAATAAAAGAAATTTCGTTTCAACATCAATGTCACTTTATTTTTTGACAAATTTTAATAACAAAAGAAATGAATGTTTTTTTTTTGCAAATATGCATTTCCTGCTTATTCAAAAAAGATTTAAAACAATAACAACAAGTAAGAAATTATAGTCGGGCGAAGCCGACCATATAATACCCTACACCTTTGACAAAAATATAATGTGATTTAGTTGCCATAATAAAGCATTTAAGTTGAATTGTACCTTGCCTTAGATATACATACTTAAGCCGTTTATTGTTGAATAAAATTTTGGACATTTAAGTGAAATTTTGATGGGGCTTTTTATAGGGGCTAGGGTCATATGAGAACCTATTATTATGGAATTCGTCTTGTATACAACTTGGTTATTGCAGCTTTTTGTCGAGATATGAGTATATTAAACATAATTATGAACTTAAAAGCCCTATTCGGCGGGTTCAGTTGTATGGGGGCTAGGTGAAATAATGGACCGATGTAAACCATTTTCAACAGGCTTCATCTACGGTACCATAAAAGATCATGTGCCAAATTTCATTTAATTATCTCCAAAATTGCGACCTGTAGTTTGATTACAAGTTTTAAAAGCCCTATTCGAGGGGTTTAGTTGTATGGGGGCTAGGTGAAATAAAAGACCGATGTTAACCATTTTCAATAGGCTTCGTCTACGATACCATAAAAGATCATGTGCCAAATTTCATTGAATTATCTGCTAAATTGCGACCTGTAGTTTGATTACAAGCTTTAAAAACCCTATTGGGGGGTTCAGTTGTATGGGGGCTAGGTGAAATAAAGAACCGATGTTAACCATTTTCAATAGAATTCGTCTACGATATCATAAAAGATCATGTACCAAATTTCATTGAATTATCTTCAAAATTGCGACCTGTAGTTTGATTACAAGGTTTACATGGACGGACATAGCTAAATCGACTCAGAAAATGATTCTGAGCCGATTGGTATACTTTAAGGTGGGTATAGGACCAATATTATTGTGCGTTACAAACATCAGCACAAACCCAATATACCCTCCCCACTAAAGTGGTGTAGGGTATAATAAATTTTGAATAAACATTCACGGTTGATCGAATATTTATATTTGACATATTATTTAAGATGAGAAATTGATCTATTACATCATACTTAGAAAGTAATTGTCAATATTATATCATAATATCCAAAACAAATTGAATAAATCTTAAAGTATTTTCGAAAATTTGATGTTAAGTTTTAAAGACATTTGAATAATATATATATTGATGAGGAGAATTCTTAAAAAATATTTAAATTAGAGCGGAGATCTGCTCAGGAGAATCTATACCAGGAGAAGATCCGAAATCCACTTCAATCGGGCAGGACGTAAAAAGTTCACAGTATACTGGGATAAATAACGTAGAAAACTTAGAGAACTAATGCGAAAATTGGCAAACGAGATTCCTTTTCTTTGAACAGGTGGATGGAATAAACGAAAACTCATGTCCAATCAGAATCCCGTACTTCCCAATTAAAACCTGGGAACGGATAGTCGATAACATTGGTTAGAAGCAATATATCAGACAAAGATATCAAACATTAACAACATGCTTATGTCAATAACATACAAACTGTTCGTTAAGGAATAAATGGAATGTATACCACAGGACGTCGCCATTACTCTAGGTAACCATGATAAATACTCTCCTGAGGACCCTAAGCGAGACTGGACTTATCCCTGTGTAGAAGAGGCGAAGAGGTCCCGACATTATGCTATACTCAACCGATAGTTTTGTATGTCTGACTAAAATCTGACTTTCCACTGTTTCTTGGTAAAGAAGATATCAGTGAACGTGTTCTTAGGTGTCATCATTGACCGTAATTAAAATGGAGACACAACATAGAGAGGATATCATCAACAAGGCACAAAGGTGCTGAGTACTTTTTATGACAGTCGTAGGTGCGTCTCACTATGACAACTGTCTTTCTAACTTACGTCAAACTTTCGTCAAAAAGTGTACATATTATAAAATCACCTCAGGGAGTTCAGCGCATACATATGTCACGCTAACCAAGCCCCCTCAAGTTTCAATCGGTTGATCGTGATTGGACCAATTCATAATTATGTCAAACTTTGATCAAAAAGTGTACATATTATACCGCAGTCCCCTTAACTTTCAATCGGAGGAATATCCATCAACTTAGACAATATATAAAGATATAATTAAAGGTCGTTATAGGACAGTTATTGGACATATTGGAAAGCTATGTATACACAAACATCAGACACGGATCATTAGAGCAAATACCCGTAGATATCCGTTGCTACACGGATTATCTGTAAATTGGGAGACAAAACTGGTTTGGGTATCTGTAAACTGGATGATAATAAATAAGGCACCGATATAGGTCAATATATTTAGAGATTTAGATTTAAGAGTAGCGGGTACCAATTCATTCGAGAATAATCAGCAACGAAAGATTGTAAAGAGAAGGGAGCTCAAAGAAGTTATTAAGTAATGATGAATGTAAAATAAACGTAATGAGATCTGAATTAAAAGCATTGGCGAGAGTGACCCTAACGAGAAGCCTCCACAGAATGAGCAAGTCCGAGCTTAGTATGATGGTTGGTGTCTGAGTGTTGTATGTATGAATGGAATCAGATGCATATAAAGCGCAATGAAACTCTGGAACACTTTATCTGCCATATCCAGGGATTCGTCGAAATTAGATCCAAATATCTTGGGAGCGCTATTATTCCCAATATTACAATCCTCAGGAATGCTGAATTGAAAAAATCCTAAAGAATTACGTCCAAGAAAATCAGTTTTTGAACATCAGACTATAATATAATCTATATATATAAAAATGAAAGTGTGTATGTATGTATGTATGTATGTTTGTTTGTGCTTTATAGACTGCTAAACGGCTGGACCGATTTTCCTGAAATTTTCACAGTTTCTTCATGTATGTCTGGAAGGAACTATAGGCTACTTTTTATGTAGAAATTTCATGTGGGCGACGTGCACGCCCATATTAAGAAAATATTAAATAAGTATATCTGAGATAATATAATAGTTAGAGTCTTCAAATTTTGTCGGAGCAACTTTAGGTAGGTAGGTAGGTAGGTAGGTTGATAGGAGGATGTATACTACATCAAATCCGAAGAAATACACCTAGGCCACTATCGGGCCTGTTGTGCGCTCCAATTCAAGAAAAAAAAAAAAAAAAAAAAAAAAAAAAAAAAAAAAATTGTTCACTGAATGTATTATTTTTCCATGTTCAGAAACTCAGTTTCCTGGACGTAATTCCTAAGAATCTTCCAATCGGTGTTGGTTAAGAATGTTATTTCTGGAATAACATCACTTCCAAGATACTTGGATCTAACTTCGACGAATGCCTGACAATGGCAAAGAAAGTGCTCCAGAGTTTCACTGTCCTCTCCACATGCTCTACATTCGTCTGAATTCGCACGTCCAATTTTGTATAGATGTGCTCGTAATCCTGTGTGTCCACTGAGAATACGTACCATCATACTAACCTCAGACTTGCTCATTTTGAGAAGATTTCTCGTCTTGCTCTCATCAGGGTCACCCCATAGAATCTTTGTGGTTCTACCCACCGTTTCATTATTCCAAGAGGCCTTATGGGATTCTCTCATCCATATTTTTAATTCAGCTTTTGTTGCGTCGAATGGTTTTGCGTTTGTCAGGTTAACTACATCGAGCTCCCTTCCCTTTAAAGCTATTACATTCGCCCTTTCGTTGCCGACTACTCCCGAGTGGCCTGGTACCCATATGATGTGAACCTTACCTCTGGGAGAGTATTCAGTTAAAGCTTTCTTACAATCCAATACAGTCTTAGATTTAATTCTATCACCTGATATCGCACAAATTGCCTTCTGGCTGTCGGTAAATATATTAAGCCCTGTGGGCGCCATATTTATTCTAATCCAATTTACACATTCCGTTATTGCTCGTACTTCTGCCTGGAAGCTTGTGTTATGATTAGGTAAACGGTGGTATATTTCTGTTTCTGGGTCTTCAATATAGAACCCCAGACCCACTTTGTCCCCTAATTTAGAGCCATCCGTGTAGCAACGGATTCCTACTGGTATTTGCTCTAATGTTCCGCTTGACCAAGACATTCTATCTGGGATTAGCGTTTCAAAGTTTCCGACATATTCAGTGTCTGGTATGCGATCAGGCACGTCCGATGAATGTGTATAACCTTCCAATGTGTCCAGTATACATTGATGACGTGTCCTATAACCGTTTTTGGCCAGTTCGCCTAAAGTAAAGAGCCGTTCGGCTGTAAGCGCCGCCTCATATCTTATATATGTTTCAATGGGTGGAATATCTAGCAACGTTTCCAGAGCCTTGGTTGAAGTAGTACACATGGCACCACTTATACCCAAGCAGCATGTACGCTGAACTCCCTGCAGTAGTTTGATATTACACTTTTTGTCCAAAGCACTCCACCAAATTATTGAAGCATAAGCTAGAATTGGTCTAATTACACTTTTATAAAGCCAATTTGTCATAGTAGGACTAAGACCCCATTTCATGCCTATGGTTCTCCTACATATCGCCCAGCACCGATGTGCCTTGTTGATCCTATCCTCTATGTGGTGTCTCCATTTTAATTTCCGGTCAAGTATTACACCTAAGTACTTAACTTTGTCTGTCACCGGTATCTTCTTGCCCAAGAAGCAAGGTTCAGTATATGTAGAAATTTTTGTCTTTCTTGTGAAAAGACAGATTTCCGTCTTCGCCGGGTTAACATTGAGGCCTCTCGGTTGAGCCCAGCTCAAGGCCGTATTCAGAGCCTCCTCAGCTCTTCTACACAAGTAATTTGGATCCTTTCCCTTTAAAAGTATTACGACATCGTCTGCATAGCAGACAGGTCTAAGTCCTTTCTCGGTTAGGGTCCTTAGGAGGCTATTAATCGTGGTGACCCAGAGTAAAGGTGACAAAACAGACATCAGACTATAATATAATCTATATATATAAAAATGAAAGTGTGTATGTATGTATGTATGTATGTTTGTTTGTGCTTTATAGACTGCTAAACGGCTGGACCGATTTTCCTGAAATTTTCACAGTTTCTTCATGTATGTCTGGAAGGAACTATAGGCTACTTTTTATGTAGAAATTTCATGTGGGCGACGTGCACGCCCATATTAAGAAAATATTAAATAAGTATATCTGAGATAATATAATAGTTAGAGTCTTCAAATTTTGTCGGAGCAACTTTAGTATCAATATAATTATTTAAGATAAAAAGTGGGCGGATTAGCATTAGGGGGCGTGGCACATCCCATACAAATTAAATACAAAAATTCGTTTATCTTGGAAACTATTATAGTTAGAATATTAAAAATTTGCACGAGTAACTTTAACATCCATGTAAACATTTTGGGAAATAAATTGGCGGACTACCCATGAGGGGAGCAGCACCTCCCATATTAATAAAATACAAAAATTGGTTTATCTGGGAAACTAATAGAACTAAATTCTTCAAATTTTGCACTAGAGAACTTAAATATTCATCTGAACATTTTGGAGAAAAAAAGAGCGGACTTTCGTCATGGGGGGCTTGGAGCCCCCATATAAATTAAATAGGAAAATTATTATATCTGAGAAACTATTAGAGCTAGAATCTTCAAATTTTAATTGAAGAACTTTGACATTCATGTGAACATTCAGAGAATAACGGTTACATTAAAATCTCGATTACATTAAAATCTTAATTAACGTTCGGAAAAAATGCATCTCTGGAAAATATTACAGTTAGAATCTTCAAAATTATTAGGAAGATTTTTTATTTATATTGATTTTAGGGTAGCAAAGCACACTGGGTATAGCTAGTACCTTATAAAGAGTATTTTATAAGGGTTTTCCCACCAACATCTTCCATATAAAAGAGAACACTACAGGCCCGATAGTGGCCTAGGTGTATTCCATTGGATTTGACATTCTAACCTAAAGTTATCCGTAAAGATTCTTAAAAAGTATTCGGAATTGTAACAATATACCTTTGGATATGATGTAATATACTTTCTAACCTAAAATTAACCGTAAAGGATTCTTAAAAAGTATTAAAAAATTTAAATTTTTTTTTATTTAAGGTTAATTTCCAACATAAATATTTTGAACAGAAAATACGAATTAAAATTTCAACTTAAATTCGGAGTTATGAAATTTATTTTTAAAAGAAACTTCTTATATAGTAAATAATATCGATTATCTAAATGAACTTGAATTTCAACATTAAACATCTTTTTAAGACGTTTTTAAAACAATTTAAGCAAAAAACCATTAAATGTTTTTCTTAAAAACAACATATCCGCTTGGCTTATAACAACCAACAACAAAAAGACGGTCCTTAATTTCACAAAAACACATTACGTAAATTTTTAAAAATAAGTCATAAAATATAAATTTTATTTACATTAAAAAAACATCATGAAAACCAAAAACAGAATGTACTGCACCCATATTAAAGAAAGAAACGAAGAAAAGAAAAAAAGGTGATTAAATAAAAACACCAAAAATTTCTTGTCGAAAATTTTGCAATAATTCCTATACACGAAAAAAAGTACAAGTATGTAAATACTTACATATGTATGTATGTATTTACATGCCGTATGTGTCTGTATCAGATTTATATTTAAACTCACAGGTAAGCAACCAAAAACAATCAGGGAAAGACAGAGCGAACCACCAAACGATCGTCATACAATAATACTTCGAGTGAGTAAGTCAGTCAAATGTAGACAAAACGTTTAAAGTATGTTTCTGCACAAAAAATTCACTTTCACTTAAAGGTGATTCAACTCTTTTTTGTTATTGTTGTTATTATTCGGTTCCCCCTCTTCAGTATTTAACGACTTATGTACAGTGGGTAAGAATCAAAATTTATTAGGAAGTTGTTAGGATATTTGTCACAGTTTTGTAGTTGATTTCACACAATCACTGTATTAAATGCTGCAGATTTCGGTCCATGATTATGATCCTATGTACTTATACATTAAGTATTATATTCCAAAAGAATCGATCTACAATCACCACAATTCCTCTCACTAACACCATCGATTGCATTCCGGAGACCTGGTTGATATCCATATTGCAGTTCAACTGCAATGGCCTCCAATATAGAATTTCTGAGATAATCCGATATCGTGCGGTCCGGGATACAAAATTAACGAACAATTCCAGTCTACAAGATTGTAGCGGATATAACATTTTGCGCCAGAAGTAGCTGTGAGGGTATCGCCTTCATTATTCACAGAACCGTGCAGCTCTTTCTCTTGATTTCAACTTCAGTGACCAAACTTAAAGGTGTTCTAGGTATTGCAGTTAGATGTAGAAACACCGACTTAGAGCTCTATAATGTCTAAGTTCCGCCAGTAGCCAATTATCCAGCAGGCTACCGTCCCGATAGCGCGATAATGGGACATTGGTAGACGGCGATATGCGTCTTGTCCTAGGTGACTTCAATGCCCACCATCAGCCCAATTGCTTAGGGGAAGATCAGAGATGCGCGTTGCTGGAATAGCTTGACGAATACATCTTCTGTACATTTATTGGCCCACAATCCACACGGATTATGGGTATATGCGCGAGCTGGCCCGACTTCACAATTGTTCGCCACAACATGGCGAACAGTATTTTTTTAGGATCAGACCACTCACACATATTCGTTTGTCTGGATCGGCCTAACGATTTTATTGTCTCTGAACGCCGTCAATAGAAAGCCAAACTGACATGGCTTCAGAGAATACACCGAACATGATCTCATATTTTCCTCCAAGGTAGTAAAGCTATTCGCTTTACACGTATTGGTCTTGCAGATGAACGAGATGACATCCGAAATTCCATCCCAGGCGATCGAAGACTCGCCCAGATGAACCAAGAAATCAGCATGTAGGCAACTTAAGTTCAGGTGTTAGTAAGTTGTGGTCTTTAGTTCGATCATTATCTAACCTGAAAAGGTGAAGGACATATCCCAACTTCAGGGAAGGATGATCGCGCGTATTTTGTCGGCATTTCAGGCGAAAGTTCGTGCTATCAAATAATGTGTAAAAGGGATTGAATGTGGATTGAAAAGAGAAAGATATATGTTTTATACAAAATGCACTAAAATCGGAGTCCATAGTAGATCCCATACACATTTTAACTTGTTGTTATAAACAATTTTGAACACTAAATACTGATTAAACAAATCACAAGAAATCTCAAGATTATATTCATACAGTCCCACTGTATATCTTAGCAGTTTGCTACAAACAAACAAAAAAACCCAAACAAAACTCATGGTACAATACAGTCCATACAATAACAAATGTAAAGCACGTTGCACCCTTATCGTGCTCATTAGTTTTGTTTTTCCACATTTCAGCATAAAGAAGTTTTATGGTTATGGAAGAATGCTACCTTCGTAGTTTGAACTAATGAATAGAGCACTTCCATGTGGTTTTTTCAACATTATGTGTAGGCTGCCAACTACAAGTACACTGATGAGCTGAGTTCAACTATAATTAGATATTACAAAAGTTGGCACAGCCAATAGTATTGAGTAATGTGTATGAAGTAATAATGATAGTGGTCTCAGTTTCCAAGTGTTAACAATTGTAACATGGTGTCTGGTTTAGAGCCCTTATTTCTTTAATTGTCTATTGGTAACAAAATGTCATCAGCAATGAAATATTTACTATTAATGTATGTCATAGAAGACACACACACACAAACACACATAATTTGCAATCAATTAAAAAGTGGCATTTATAATGAAAATATTATCAATTTATGTCGTTTTAAATGAAATCTAAATTGTAAATTGCTTACTCATTCATCCGAACACTTAATAAAAACAGGAGTGTCGTTTTAATCATCCAGTCAGCCAGTTAGTCAGTCAATTGGTTGTTAAGTTAGCCAGCAGCATGTGCCTCTATAACTGTATGTAATGCCATATTGTTGTTGTTTTGTTTTTTCTTCTTCTTCTTCTTTTTCTGAACCTCCAATGATAGCGAAAGTAGTTTTTTTGTTGTTGTTGTTGTATAAATTAATTCACATAAAAAACGAGAGTGATATTTAAAAATTTATCTTGTAGGCGATTATTATTTATGATTATCATAGTTATTATTTTTAATAATCATTTTTCTTGGGTTGACATTGTTTTAACAGTGTACGTGTGTGTGAGTGAGTTTTATGGCTGTAAGCCATAAAACAAAAGACTTAAGAAACATGCGTTTTTATAAATGTTTCTAGTTAAACGTTTTATTGACTTGGAGGGAAAAAGATTTTAACAATAATTTTCTGAATTTAAAGCTAATTTTTTTAATTGCTATACTATAAAATAGTCCATTTGAGACCAAATTATTCGAATCGACTTTTTCATTTTTGATAAATTTGGGCGTTTTATTGTAAGTACATACTATGTACATACATACATATATCGGGTATTTATTAAACCCTGTAGTACTTGAAATTGTAAAATATAATTCAATTTTTATTGAAGAAAAAAATATCTCTATAAAAACACTTAAGGTTAAGCTTCCACAGTTCTGTTTAAAAATAGGGATTTTTGCACTTTATCGTTTTTAAAAAGATAATTTTTGATTTTGTCATAATCATAAACTTAAAATAAACAACTGAAATAGAACTGAACTAGAACTGAACTAGAACTGAACCAGAACTGAACTAGAACTAAACTAGAACTGAACTAGAACTGAATTAGAACTGAACTAGAACTGAACTAGAACTGAACTAGAACTGAACTAGAACTGAACTAGAACTGAACTAGAACTGAACTAGAACTAAACTAGAACTGAACTAGAACTGAACTAGAACTGAACTAGAACTGAACTAGAACTGAACTAGAACTGAACTAGAACTGAACTAGAACTGAACTAGAACTAAACTAGAACTGAACTAGAACTGAACTAGAACTGAACTAGAACTGAACTAGAACTGAACTAGAACTGAACTAGAACTGAACTAGAACTGAACTAGAACTAGACTAGAACTGAACAAGAACTGAACTAGAACTGAACTAGAACTGAACTAGAACTGAACTAGAACTGAACTAGAACTGAACTAGAACTGAACTAGAACTGAACTAGAACTGAACTAGAACTGAACTAGAACTGAACTAGAACTGAACTAGAACTGAACTAGAACTGAACTAGAACTGAACTAGAACTGAACTAGAACTGAACTAGAACTGAACTAGAACTGAACTAGAACTGAACTAGAACTGAACTATAACTGAACTATAACTGAACTAGACTGAACTAAAACTGAACTAGAACCGAACTAGAACTGAACTAGAACTGAACTAGAACTGAACTAGAACTGAACTAGAACTGAACTAGAACTGAACTAGAACTGAACTAGAACTGAACTAAAACTGAACTAGAACTGAACTAGAACTGAACTAGAACTGAAATAGAACTGAACTAGAACTGAACTAGAACTGAACTAGAACTGAACTAGAACTGAACTAGAACTGAACTAGAACTAGAAATGAACTAGAACTGAACTAGAACTGAACTAGAACTGAACTAGAACTGAACTAGAACTGAACTAGAACTGAACTAGAACTGAACTAGAACTGAACTAGAACTGAACTAGAACTGAACTAGAACTGAACTAGAACTGAACTAGAACTGAACTAGAACTGAACTAGAACTGAACTAGAACTGAACTAGAACTGAACTAGAACTGAACTAGAACTGAACTAGAACTACACTAGAACTGAACTATCTCTGATCTATGTAGAACTGAAATAGATCTGAACTGTAGCTAAACTAGAACAGGAATAGAACTAGATTTAAAGAACTGATGACTTCAAGGTAACTCCAGAGATTCTATGGAAATCATGATTGACTTTGCGTGTCTTGAGCGATCCTTGCACCAAAACTTTCACTTCCTCTGTTCAGAAGGTGCTATTCCTTTTAGTTTAGTCCTTTTATATAAAAATAATAAAATTAATTAGTTTTATAATAGTTTATATACAATTTCATATTTATTTTATTATCATATTCAAAAAAATGCAGTTTATAAAAAATACTAATAATAAAAAATAACTCTTTGATTCATCAATCAATAACACAACTTTTTTAAACTAATCATAATAAAATGGAATAATAAATATTCTATATTAAAATAGAATTTTTTTAATCAACTGTTATGGTTTATATTTGTTTATAATTAATAGTTTATAGTATAATAATATTCCTGTTAGTAGTTTAACATTTAGATATCTATTTTTTTATTTCGATAACATATCACATATATAGCTGATACATACATATATCTATATAATAATATTCAAAATTGTATATGCATACACATATTATATACATTACAAGATATTTTTGTTTTTACTACTGCAATGTCTAAAGAGATATATAGAGAATTATTCAATTAAATTATTATAATTATTTGAATGCTTAATACTAGACTAAAACTAACAAAAACAAATTTTGAGATTTTATGTTCAATTTAATATATTATATAGTAGTGGTTAGAATAAATTGCAAATTATATTAATAATAATTAAATTAACTCAAAAAAACATTAACATGATCTTCTTAAAGTTTATAAAAAAAATAATAATGCATTAAAGTTATAAAAGAATTAGGGTAAATAGGAGAAAAATATAAATGAATTTAAAATACAACATAATATTTTTTATTTTTTCAACTTCAACTGGGTTTTAAAAACATTAAACATAATTAGGAAATTAGGAGATTTGACAACGAAAATGAAAAACATACTAGGAACAAAATTTAGGAGCTTTCACACGCACATACATTTTAATCCGTATCTTCATCAGATTTACAAAATAGTTTCTTCCCTCTTAAAGAAGAAATATCTAGTGTTTTACGTTGACTTAAATGAGAATCCGAATCACAGTCATCGACATAAGGAAATATTGATTTATCCAAAAGAGAACCATCGTTATCACTGTAAGGGGATAAAAATAGGATACAAATGAAATTTAGTTTGTATAAATTAAGAGATTTTTTTGCGACATACTTGAAACTGTTTCTTATTGAGTCATTTCTTATGCGAAAACTACTGCCCAGATTATGGTTAACCGGGGTGGAATTAACAATTTTATTGTTTTTATTATGATAGGGCGTGGAATGTTCTGGGGCCAATTCCACACAATCGCTATCGAATTGAAAATCTATTCTCGCCTTAGCCTTTGATATAGCAGCCGTCGGTGTAGACGATATTAGTTGGGAACGTATGCATTGTGGTCTTTTCTTTTCTGCTGTCTTTAAAAGATTCGTTCCTTCTTCATCAATTGCCGGATCTGTTGTTGGAGTTTCCTGCATCCCCA
The DNA here is from genome assembly GCF_015586225.1 of Lucilia sericata. Lineage (NCBI taxonomy): Eukaryota > Metazoa > Arthropoda > Insecta > Diptera > Calliphoridae > Lucilia > Lucilia sericata. The sequence continues at coordinate 144,031 of NW_023994885.1, read as the reverse complement.
AAATAGAGAGTATCGATGTGAAGAATTTAAAAACTATATTTTTAAGATTGCACAATTTTGACCAGGCCATACGTCGGGATTTTCGTATAGTGAGTTTCTGCAAGGGGAAGTGAAGAAAACATTGAATGTTAACAAAGAATTTTACAGATTATTTTTATAATAAAAAACATTCATAAAATGTATATATTTATATTAAAAGTTTAGTAGGTTCAGTAGGACATCTAGCATGTACTGATGTCTAAAATCACCAATTGGTGATTTGATGCACTCATATTAGTATTATTAAAGTTTTTTGATGAGTTAATATTCTCAAGATAACGGAAATTGAAGGAGTTGCTTTTACACCTTAGTTAAAAGCTTATAGACCTTTTGACTGAAGAATACAAAGCTTTTATATTTTAAGTTTTATCAAAAACCGTAACATCCAACTTTTAATTGTAATAACTGAAACTTACCACTTTATGCACCAGCCCCCACTGACTTCTACGCTGTAATATTGACGCCAACTTCTTATGACTCAAAAGCTGATCGACAGTTGGTCTTTCCCGTGGATCAGGTGTCATCATATCCTTTATAATATTTTGCAAATCAAGCGATATGGTTTTAATGAAATCCTCAGGCAAGACAGCATTTCTCAATTGCTGCCATAAGGGACCATTCGAAGGTAATTCCAAATAACATGATAACTCCAGCATCGCAATGCCCAGACTAAAAATATCGGCAGCCTTTGAAAAATTGCCCTGCATTATTTCTGGCGCCACATAACGAGAATCACCTTCTGTAGCCTGATGACGATTAGCACGATCTACATCGATGACTAAACCAAAATCGGCCAATTTGCAACTATCATCATAGCCTATCAGAACATTATCCAGTTTAATATCCAAGTGTATTAGATTGCGATCGTGTAGACTTTTGAGAGCCAACAGTAAATCCAATAAAATTGACCAGATTTTCTCCTCCGGCACACTGCGTTTACGCTCCAGATAACGGTCTAAACTCTCGCGACACAACTCCATTTGCATGTACAAACGATCATCTTGTTCCCAGGCACGATAGAATCTCAGACAATTGGCATGACCTGAAAACTGTTCATAACGTCTCACTTCCTCCAAACGCTCCTGCCGATATAGTTCACTACGAAATAGCTGTTTGGACATTTTTATGGCATACTGCAGACCATCCTCTTTGGAACGCACTTTAAACACCTCGCCAAACGAACCTTCACCAATTTTTTCCAAACGTGTAAAAACCTGTTCGAAATAGGTCTCATTCGAGGAACAATTATAAGTTGAACTTAGTAAATTGTCTACAGTACAATCATCATCTGAACGAAATGAGATGGCATGGGCGGTATGGTCGCGATTACAATTGGAATCGTAGCGTGGCTTCAATTTCGGTGGTTGTAGTTTTGGTGGCCGATGTGACTAAAAACGAAAATATCCATTTTATTTACACAGTAAACACTTGTTTTAGTCGTTTACAACTCACCTGCTTGTAGGAATACTGGAATGTCTCTTCCCGTATATCGGGTACTGGTAGGCGGGTCAAAAATTCAGTCTCCATTGTGTGTATTGTTGAGTTTTTCATAACAAGTTTATTCTATTTTAACTTATAATTAATAAATCGTAAAAGTTAATTCGTAATTTGTGGTATTTTTTGCCACAGGACAATCTGAACTCTGAATGAAAACAAAGAAAATGTCAATAAAGCAAACGAAGGATCCAACACAGAGCCCTGCGCCGACAAATATTAACGGCGGCGGCGACTGACACTAAATATGTCGGCGGCGGCTTAAAATCGACTGTAAGCCGGCTAAGTTTTCAACTACGTTTAGTTTTTAATTTTTCAACGATTTTAAATAAAAACGGAATCCGAGAGATCAGAAAGTAGGATTTTGGAAGCAAATATATTGTTTAACAACAAAACAGAGCAAACTCAAAAGTTGCATGAGAAATTATGCAGGGATGAATAAAAAATTCTTAATAATTAAAAACAAATCCTTTCTCCAAGTTTTACTAGGATCTGCTGATATTTAACCCTATCCTCCATATAAAACGTAAAAACAAAGATATTTTATTTGTTTATTTACTAGCTATACCCAGTATGCTGTGCCACCCTAAAAGCAATATAAATAAGAAATCCAGTTAACGATTTTGATGATTTTAACTACAATGATTTTCCAGATATACAATTTGTTACATATGGGAGATTCCACTCCAAGTCAGTTGAGTTAAAAGCAAGAAAGTTTGAGACATCCGATTTTGTAAAAAAAATGTTTAAGGTCAAGTACAGATGGCAGAAAGAATTGAGGAAAATGTACAATAGAACATTGAATAGAAATAATGATCAGTATAGACTTATTTCAAAACAAATCCAAATTTTGAATATTTTAATAAAAGAACAAGTTAGTAAGGAGCATATTAAAAATTTCAGTGACAAACTTGAAAATATAAAACCAGGCCCTCTTGCTCATAAACAAATTTATAATATATTAGGCTATAAACGTAGAACTACAATTGGAGATTTATCAGTTAATGGTCAAATTATTGATGATGAAAATGAAAAGTTAACTTCACTTAAAAATCATTTTTCGGGGATATATAGTGGCAATACACTAGAGAGAGATATTTCAGAAATAAATAGCTTCTTGACTTCTTTGGATCATAATGTTTTATTCAATTTCGATGATAATTTTTCGGCTCTAAACAATCAAAATTCAAACAGATTTATAAATTTAGACAACATTATGTCTCAACTTAAGGAACTTAATAATAAAAAATCTGCCGGAATCGACAATATCTCGAATTTTATAATAAGAAAATTGCCTGTAATAGCTTTTGAATTTTTAGTTATAATTTTCAATAATTGTTTAAATAATGCGTATTTTCCAGATAGCTGGAAAGTTTCGAAAATTGTACCAATTAAAAAGAAACCAAACTCATGTGAAATAAATAATCTTAGGCCTATTTCATTGTTATCTAATTTGGGAAAATTATTTGAAAAATTTATTCGTGAGAAAATGGATATTAATTTAAATGATGACTATATACCAAATTTGCAATTTGGCTTTAAAAAAGAGCATTCGACTGTAGACGCTTTATCAAAGTTCCAAAATGATGTTGTATGTAATTTAAGAGAACGACGCTGTACAGTTGCTATTTCTCTTGATGTCGAAAAAGCTTTTGATAGAGCGTATCCAAATGGAATACTTTTTAAAATGAAAAATATTGGAATTGATTTACACATCATTAAAATGTTCAAAAGCTTTTTCGAAAATAGGCGATTTTGCATACAATTAAATGATTCTAGGTCCGAATTTGGTGAAGTATCTTGTGGAGTACCTCAAGGCTCAATTCTGGCACCTCATTTATACAATATTTTAATTTATGACTTTCCCCACAACCTATTAAACTCAACAGGTGTACTCTATGCAGATGATTCACTACTCTATGCACACCACGAATCTCCCTCAGAAGCACTTAAAATTGTCTCTAGACACTTAGTAAAAGTTAAAGAATTTTATGATTTTTGGGGAATAAAAATAAATGCCTCTAAAAGTGAGGTAATTTGTTAAAGAAACGCATCTGGCAAATGTCCTTACTATGTTGTCCCTGAAAGTAAAAAACTGAAACTAAGTTTAAATGGTGTTGAAATACCTTTCAATGATAAATTTAAATACCTTGGTATTTATTTTAATAAACTTTTTAAATTCAATGACCACAGCAAAATTATGTTAAAAAAAGTTTATAAAATTAAAGGATGTTTTGGCAGAGTGTTAACCCATAAATCATTGCCTATTAGGACAAAATTGTTAATTTACAAAACCTGTTTAAGGCCTGTTTTACTGTATGGATTTCCTATTTGGTTCTCTATTTCTCCCACTTTAATGAATAAATTTGAAATTTTTGAAAGAAAGGTATTACGATCATGCATTGGTAAAAGTTTTGTTTCAAGATTTAAAAGATACTCAAATGTCGTAATATATGAAGAATCAGGTGTAATGCCGTTGAGCTTTTATGTTATTGATATTATTAAAAGATACATAAAAAGACTAAGTTATCATGAGAACATTATTATTAAAGAAATAAATAATTCTCAAATAGGTTTTAATTTAACAAATACACCATACGTATCTCCTCTTGGAGTACAAAATGAAAATATTGTTTTTAACATGGCTAATTCGTCACCGGATTTTTTTAAAAAAACTTATCCTGGCTCTCACAGGGGTTAATTTTTTATTTGAAGTTTGTTTTTTATCTCTAGATTATAAGATTTAATTTTAAGTTTATTTAGTAATATATGAGATATACTCTCACGACATTGATAGCCTCGGGAGCAAGGGCTTTGACATGTAATTTTTTAATATACAATTTAAACTATTATTGTTAAGTTTGGTACTGTATTTTTACGATATTAATATTTGTTTAAGACATTACATTATAATCTTAAATATTTAATATTAGTTATTTTAATATATGTTGTTCTTATAAAATTGGTTTCAAAAAAGTCTCAATAAATATAACTATAACGATTTTAAATAAAAACGGAATCCGAGAGATCAGAAAGTAGGATTTTGGAAGCAAATATATTGTTTAACAACAAAACAGAGCAAACTCAAAAGTTGCATGAGAAATTATGCAGGGATGAATAAAAAAATTCTTAAAAATTAAAAACAAATCCTTTCTCCAAGTTTTACTAGGATCTGCCGATATTTAACCCTATTTTCCATATAAAACATCTTGCAGAAAATCAGTTTCTAAAAAATTTTGCATTAAGAAATTTATCAATAACGTAAAAACAAAGATATTTTATTTGTTTATTTACTAGCTATACCCAGTGTGCTGTGCTACCCTAAAAGCAATATAAATAAGAAACCTACTTAACAATTTTGATGATTCTAACTACAATGGTTTTCCAGATATACAATTTGTTACATATGGGAGATTCCACGCAAATTATTGCAATTTCGCCAATTATTCCGAACGTTAATTAAGATTTTAATTTAACCTATGAAAAATTTGAATAATCTAATAGTTTCCAGATATACAAAATTTTGTATTTAATTCATATGGGAAGTGCCAAGCCCCCCATTGAAAGTCCGCCCGTTATTCTCTAAATGTTCTTCAGTAAAATTTGAAGATTCTAGCTCTAATAGTTTCTCAGATATACGAATTTTTCTATTTAATTCATATGGGAGCTCCAAGCCCCCCAGATGAAAGTCCGCCCTTTTTTCTCCAAAATGTTCAGATGAATATTAAAGTTGTTCGTGCAAAATTTGAAGAATTTAGTTATATTAGTTTCCCAGATAAACGAATTTTTGTATTTAATTTATATGGGAGGTTCCGCTCCCCTCATTGGTAGTCCCCCAGTTTATTACCCGAAATGTTTACATGGATGTTAAAGTTCTTCCAGAACAACATCATTTAAAGGGATCACAAAGAGATTGAAAAATATTCCAAAAGTTTCACTTTGAAAACATTATTAGAATGTATGAAAACTCGCAACTCTAAAGGAAGACTATTCCTATTTTAGTGGTATTTTATGATTAAAATAAGTATGAAGTAAGAGTTATATTCGGCAAATCATATGTCGTAAAAAAGCAAATTTCGGAAGTGGTCCAATCATTAGATTAATAAGAACGTCGCCGTGATTTTCGGATTAGGGACTTAAATGTGGAATTGGATCAATAATATATATAATTTAAAGTATTTTTTTTAATTCTACCATAATTCTATCATAATGATAACTTTTGGAATGATGTATTAGCTATAAACTGATTTTCTGTAAGAGGGTTATATTGGCGGACCGATCCTCATAATTTTATTTTTCATAAATGTGGGTTTCGGTTCCTAAAAATGTTTATTTCGTCGACATCGACATTTGAAAGCCATTTATGTGCGTTTAAGTCATTTTCTCAAGAAGATTTCATTACATATTTTCGTTCCAACAAAAATTGTTTTATTATGGTATTATTAAGTACGTAGAAAACGTTAAAATCAATTATTGAAGGGGGCAGGGTCAACTATGGCCTATAGAGATTTCGATTGATATCGAGCCCTTTTTGCAAAATGGACGTAAGCGAGATAAATTTTCGTTCAATTAGGATACTGCGTGTTTAATTTTATGTTTATATATTCAATATTTTAGAAAATTCAAAAAGTACCAGTTAAAGAACGAAAAATTACCAGAAATACTCCAGTTTAAATTTTCATTCACTCAAGTCCCTGATTGCTTAGTTTTATGTTTTTAGGTTCATTATAAAAGAAAATCCAAATAGTACAAGTTGAAGAACGAAAAAGTACCAAAAAGTCCCGTTTTATATGTTCTCACTTACTCCATGTTCAATATTATAGAAAATTCAAAAAATACCTTTTGAAGAACGAAAAAGTACCAAAAAGTTCCCTTTTATATGTTATTACTTTCCTAAATTCATGTTTCTAGGTTCAATATTATAAAAAATTCAAAAAGTACCAGTCGAAGAACGAAAAATAGAAAACTCAAAAAGTACCTTTTGAAGAACGAAAAAGTACCAAAAAGTCCACTTTTATAGAGTGCTTAATTACATGTTTCTAAGTTCTAAGTCAAAAAAGTACCAGTTGCAACATCGTATTGGGAGCCCGTTATTATGTATTCATATGTATAAGTTAATAAACCAAAAACAATGTTTTATAAAAAAGTACCAAAAATAGGTACAATTTTCACCCCTTAAACGTTCGAATATCCTAAAAGTACTAAATTTATATTTTTTATTTGTTGTTCTCTGGTTTAAAAGATACATGGGGTGCAAAAGAAGTACCAAATTACAGTTTCTACCCGTTAATTCCCCAAAGGGGCCGAATTTGAAAAAAGTACCAGACACCTGCCCGCTTATTTTTTAAATGAACGACGATAAGCTTTAAACTGTTTTTGTATCTTTTACAGTTTAGGAGATATGAGGTTACCGAATTTACCCGTTTTTACCATTTTTAACCCCCTAATCATTCGAATTTCCAAAAATCCCGTCTAAGTGGATCTATTTGGTGGGAGACCAACCTCTTGTCTAAATTTCAGCTCTTTAGCTAAAACCGTTTAGGCTCTACGATGATGAATCAGTCAGTCAGACAGTCAGTAACGTTAGAATTTTATATATGTATTATGTATATAGATTTCGTGCATTGAATTATACTGTAAAAACATTGTAATGTTCGACTTGAATTCAAGTTTCGTTTTCACTGGAGAATGCTATTGAATTAAAGTGTATTTCAACACTTGAAATTTAAATGTTTGACTGGAATTAAACTTGTTTTAAATTTTAATTCCCGCAAGAATGCTTATTTGGTATAGTGTGACAACTATAAGGGACCTAAAGTCGACATAAAGCCCACAATGGTTAGTACCAATATTTTGCCCAAACAACATCTACATACCTAGCCAGGTTATATCCTCTAGGTCCGTGAAGACATTCACGGACCTAGAGCTATAAATTTGTATAAAAGGCGGCTTAACAATTGTTTCTTGTAAATATTCGGCCACCATAGTGTTTGGAGACAACAAGAGCTTCACTGAAAGGCACACCAGACAGACATCGCGCTCTATTATGGGTGTATGGTAGTGATTCTGCTGAGATCAATGGTATAATAATAAGTATGTATCCCAAGGATACCCCCTGAATACGGCAATCAGCTTCCGTCCATTGCCTCTAGGTGATAATATACCATGTCACCACTAGCCGACCGACCACCACCCGCCTAGGTGACTAGGGAGTTATATATGTGGGCATTCTTCCAGGAGACCATCATGATGCCTCCTCTTTCTTGAAAAGAAAGACGTTCTTTATAGACAAATAAATAATTAATTAACACCATTACTTACATTTTTTAATCTTCTAGATCTCACAAATATGCCAAATATAGATTTCGAAAAACACTTTTGGGTATTAAACGAAAACAAACCCCGCCTTAAAAAAATTTCATCATAATTTAACTAAATTCAACCCAACACTTGCTGTTTCTTTGTACAATGACCCTCGGTATAGTAGTATAGCATACAATCTTAATAATATCAATTGTTAGTAAAAAATTATTTTTTTATTTAAAGAATATCATTTCTGTCATTTTAGATTTTTGCACACACACAACAACAGATTTTTTGTGGCAAATAAAAAATACAGAAAACAGCTTGGCGCGAAAAATTCTAGCAGAATTTCTTTTCGCAGTCGGCAGAATTGACATCAACTGCACACATGTTCGATACCCTAGCCCTTTACGGTATGACATACCAGCAATGTAAAAAGGTGTAGCTCCGTTGACGTCAACGAAGCTGGTTTGAAGTCAAAGCAGCGACTCGAATTAGGCGCGAAAACACGAAAATATCTGAGGCGAAGCATATACATCGAACGTTGAGCAAAGATCTACACCGGCCAAATTTCAATGAGCGGCTTATTATTAAATAAAAGAAAACTTGCTTAAATGAAAACAAATTAATTTTATATTGTAAAATTCCACAAATTTAGCGAAAGTATTCTGTAAATTGTACAAAATATGGCGAAATTTTCAAGCCGTATTAAGCTGAAAAATTTTCGGCGGCGGCGGCTTTGACATATTGTTCGGCGGCTAGGCTTAGTCGGCTTAAGCCGAATCGGCGCAAGTCTCTGTATAGGGGCTTATGACAGGGTTGCATTTTGAAAAATACATGTACATACAAGCTTCGTTAGTATGGCAACTCTTTCGCATGTTATTAGTGCTGGGCGCTTTCGAGCAGACCTGGTGATGTGTAAGTAAAAAAATATATATTTAATCGAAAGAATACAGTTTTCAATAAGTAACAGTGGTGAATTCGACTACGTCTTATCTTATATGCATCTAATCTTATATGCACTATATCTTTTTCAATATTTTTGTTTCGATTTTTTTTAACTTTGAATTAATAAGAATATCGGTATAAAATTTGACCCTAATGTATTTTATATGTGCAAATCATTCTGTGAAAGATTTTACCCATCGGCCCAAAATTGATCATAGCTCCCAAATTAAGCCGTCTTCTGAAAATCAATTAATCGCAAATAACTCATTAATATTAGTATCGGAATACAATTCTACACAAATATGTTTTGTATATATGTATGTTTACAAGTTGGTCCTTTATTTGTTTATTATTTCATCTTTGAAAATTTGCTTATAGGGTAAGGTTAGTTGTTTTGGTATAGTATATATAAATTTATTGTTGTATCTTTTTTAGAATGGGTTATATAAAATAACCGAATATACCACTTAGTTGTTTTGGTATAGTATATATAAATTTATTGTTGTATCTTTTTTAGAATGGGTTATATAAAATAACCGAATATACCACTAAAAATCGAATTTCAGGAAATTTCTTCCTAATAAATCTACATGACCGAAAATACATCTATTGTCGATAATTATTACTTTTAATTGCATATTCTTTGTAATTTTTTCCATATTTTAAAACTTCCATTCACTCGAACGTCACGTTACTGTTGGACATCTCTGTTTTCTTTGGTATATTATTAACTTAAATTGTCCATGTGGCAACATCGTTAACATTTCATTGATAAGGCGAATTCATATAAGTTGAACTCAGTAGCGATTTATTTTTTGTTTTTACATCTAATTTGACAACTACGGTTTTGGGAGTATATTTTTTATATATAGACTTTGACAGTTTTGCTATAACTTTACATGTACAAAAAACAAACTGCGATTTAAATGACTTCACCTTAAACAAATTTGCCTTGATTGATAAATTTCAATTGAATAAAGTGGGAGATTGAAAAAAATAATAAATCAGTGGAGCTTCCATCTTTGCACTCAATTAAGTGAGAACATTCTTAGAGTAAAGTACACGTATACCATCTGGATAGTTAGGTCCAGCAATAGAATTTAGAAAAAATAAAAAACAGGAAGTAGTGAAAATAGTTTTGTTGAAAAGGAAAAGAAACAAATCTAAACAAAATGCTTAAAGTCTTCCTTTTGTGTGTGTTGGCTTTTGCTGTGGTAGCAGCTGTGCCTAAACCCGACGAAGTCGTTGGACATAATCCTTTGGAACAAGATTCCTTGCATGGCGCTCACTTTGCCCATGGCAAACACAATGCCCAGTATGATCATGAACAATTCTTGGGAGAAGATGAAGCCAAAACATTCGATCAATTGCCACCCGAAGAAAGTAAAAGACGTTTGGGTTTGATAGTGGATAAAATTGATGAAGATAATGATGGTTTCATTACCATATCGGAATTAAAAAAGTGGATTGAATATACCCAAAGACGTTACATTGACGAAGATGTCGACCGCCAATGGAGACAACACAATCCTGATGGTAATCTTACCATTTCCTGGGAAGCATACAGACGTGATGTTTATGGCTTTATGGACAGTCTTACCAAAGACGAAAAGGAGCATGAGGAAAATGGCATTTCTTATCAGAACATGTTGAACCGTGACCGCCGTCGTTGGGGTGTTGCTGATCAAGACTTGGATGATGCTTTGACCAAAGAAGAATTTACTGCATTTTTGCATCCCGTTGACCATCCCACCATGCGTGATGTGGTTTTGTCAGAAACCATTGAAGATATAGACAAGGATAAGGACGGTAAAATCTCCATTGAAGAATATATTGGTGACATGTATACCGCCCCTGAAGAAGGTGAGGAAGAACCCGAGTGGATTATAAGTGAACGTGAGACTTTTGCCAAATTCCGTGATGTCGATGGTGATGGTTTCTTGAATCGCGAAGAAGTTAGAGCCTGGATTGTACCCAACGACTTTGATCATGCCGAAAGTGAAGCCAAACATTTAGTCTATGAAGCCGACAACGATGGCGATGAACTATTGACTAAAGCTGAAATTCTTGATAAGTATGATGTATTTATTGGTTCCAAGGCCACAGATTTCGGTGAGGCTCTAGGACGCCATGACGAATTCTAAATTTCAACTCGCTTACTTCGCTCAATTAGCTACAGGCTCTGTAGCTGTTGGATTGATGAAAATCTTTCTCGAATACTCTCTGCTATTTTTGTGCTTTACTTAAATTTTAATATTAGTTTTAAAAAAACTTAGTTTAATACTTTCCGGTTTGATAGAAAGCAAACCGAATGGAAAAACATGTATCATGTGTCGTCAGTGTATTTAAAATTATATTCATTATATCTCTTACTTTTTGCATTCAATCTATGTAGATATAAAATACAAACTATGTAGATTCATATAAATTTGTATGAAAAGCCATTTAGAGAAGATTGTGTTAATGAATATATGCATTCTATGCCATGTGTAGAATACCAAGAATCTCTTGTTTTTATGCCAAATAGTAAATAATAATTTCCTTGTTTTGTACTAATTCTAAGTAATTTTTGTCTATGATATTAAATTAATAATACAAACATACATTTTTTTATGTAAATTTAAATTTCATTGCATTTACTTTAAATGAACAAAGCAAAAAAAATCGAAAAATACATACATTCTATTTTTAAATAAAACCGTCATAATGTTTTTTTTTATTATTATTATTAATATTACTACACATATTTGGTTTGTTCCATATGTTAAAACAGCATGTGTGATTTAATAGTTTTTCTTGTTGATTCTCTTTTTCAATTTATTAGTCAAGGGGTCATTGTGTATGCTCTTTCTCTGTGTTTCTTATCATGGAAACTGCATTGGGACACATCATCGTTTGGTTTTATTAAATTTTTGTTAGTTTAGTTAGTTCTTCTGATAAGCCTTGAAAATATTATTTTCTTTACGAAGAAAATTCAACCCAAAAACAAAAAGAGGTCGTGTTTATTTTAAATAATTTTTTTTTGCTGAGATAAGCTTTAAATTTAAGACAATACTATACATAAATACATATGTACATGTAAGTAAGTGTAGTGTAATTCAAAACCCCGGCCGGCTTAAACTATTCTCTTTTAAATTTCATTATCTAAATAAATATGTATGTGTATATTTCTAGAATTTTTTGTAGATTTTTTGTTAATAAACCAAAACAAAAAACAATTAAATTGTATTAAACAATACTAGAGCATGATTGTGCGTACAACCATAGACACATAGTCAGATTAGGGAGGTCCCGTTGGGAATTAAAATTAAATATTACTGTATTAAATGATAACATTTAATATAATGTTTGTTTTAACAGTGGGAAGAGTATGAAATAAGATCGCTCCCGGCGACCTTAAAAATTCTGAATGTAACTTTGAATAAAACTGCGGCCTTAATTAAATTATTCTCTTTTCAATTTCATTATCTAAACGAAAATGTGTATGTTTCTAGAATAGTCTTTAATAAACCAGATGATAAGTTTTCTGAATCATAGGTTTGGGAAAATTTTTCTTAATGGCTTATCAAAGCGAACAAGATTAATGTTTTAATTCCTGAATCATAAAAAATAGAACTTTAGTTGTACCCAACGATTTTAATCATGAGTGAAAAGTGAAGGCAAAACTTTGATCATTAAAGTATGTAACGATGGCGATGAGCTATTGTAATACTATTTTGTTCCTTAAATTTCAATACTCTTCGAATCTGCTCTGTATTATTATACTCAAACAGAGAAACATATTTTTTATGTAGATTGAAGATGTTATCAGAAATTATAAGCTCTATGATAAAAATTAATCTAAATACCCAAAAAATGGGTAAATAACGTTTATATCTCGAAAATATATGCCGTAAAACCTACATAAGAAACATCTATGTATGTATGTATTATTATGCAAACGGCATTATCAATGTTTTGTAGTGCAGTATTATGTTCGAAGTTATGTTTAACTAGAAGTTATGCTTTAACAAAAGTAACCAGTAAGAGTGTTATATTCGGCTGTGCCGAATCTCATATACCCACCATCAAACCGTATGCCGTAAAAGGAATGCTCCCCTATAAACATCAGCGTGATATTTGGAATATGGCTTAAGTCAATTATGGCCCGAGCTCTTTTGAACTAACAAAATATTAATTTAAAAAAAAAAAATATTTTATTTCAATTCTTAAACCGTGAGCTTCAATTATGAACCGATACTCATAAAATTTTGTACATTCAGCGATATACTCGTATTTTAAATAAGGAACTAAGAGATTAAACTTATGTGCGTCAATTTTCGTCACATTCATATTTTTAAGCCTGTAATGAGCATTGTAGTTATTTGCAGAGGGGACCTTATATGGGGGAAGGGTCATTTATGAGCCGATCCAAAAAAATTGGTACAGAGGTTTTGGCTCGTAAGAAACTTACGTGTGTAGCATTTCATCGTTTTACTCGTATTTTTAAGACAGTAGTAAGCGTTTAAGCTATTTCCTGAAGTGGACCCAATAGGGGGAGTAGGGCCAATTATGGACCTATCCATATAAAAGTTATTAAAAAGATTTTGGCTCGCGAGGAACATTATTGTGTAAAATTTTATTGCTATATTCGTATTTTTTAGCCAGTAATGAGCGTTAAAGTCATTTTCAGGAGGGGACCTTATATGGGGGGTAGGGTCATTTATGGGCCGATCCTAAAAAAATTGTTTAACAGGTTTTGGTTCGTAAGAAACTTACTTATACGGAATTTCATCGTTATACTCGAATTTTTAGGCTAGTAATGAGTGTTAAAGTCATTTTCTATAGGGGACCTTATATGGGGGGTAGGTCATTTATGGGCCGATCCTAAAAAAAATTGGTAGAGAGATTTTGGTTCGTAAGAAACATACTTATACCGAATTTCATCGCTATACTTGCATTTTGGGACCTGTAATGAGTGTTAAAGTAATTTTCAGAAGGGGACCTTATATGGGGGGTAGGGTCATTTATGGGCCGATCCTCAAAAAATTTGGTAGAAAGATTTTTGCTCATATGAAACTTATTTATGTAAAATTTCATCGCTATACTTGTACTTCTAAAGCAGTTATGCCCGTTAAAGCTGTTTTTTTGAGGTCCACTTGTATGGGGGCTATCCGAAAAAGTGGACCGATATTGCCCATTTTCAATACCAAACAAACCTTAACAATAGAGAATATTTATGCAAAATTTCAACTGTCTAGCTCCTCTCGTGTGGTCCCTATCGTGATTTCAACAGACAGACGGACGGACAGACGGACGGACATGGCTAGATCGTCTTAGAATTTAATAAGGACCCGGAATATATATACTTTTATGGGTCTATGACCAATATTTCGATGTGTTACAAACGGAATGACAAAATCAATATACCCCCCATCTTTTTTGATGGTGGGTATAAAAAAAGAAAAGAAACTGATCAAACTTAGATCTAGAAAGAATTGAAGGAAGATCTATTCCTAATTGCCCACATCCTAAAGAACGGCTAATTAACCTGATAAAACCTAACAAATGGAATCTATTTCCTTGCCATTTTTGTTTAAGATCCTGTAATTAGGACAATTGCAAATGGCAGGTTAAATAATTTTTTTAATAATTAGTTTAGTTTAAAAAATTTAAAAAAGTAATATTAGTTTAGTTAATATAAATAAATAAACTAAATAAAAAAGAAGTCCCAATAAACCAAATAATATTATAATGATATCGATAATAATCTCTGAATGATACAAACTATGTTCTAAAATGTTTTAAGTCTATTAAAACTAGTTCCTGTAGTCTAAGTTGACTTATGAAGGCATTACAATATTATATGTACTCGAATTTCCAAAATTAAGTTCAAAAGATTTTAAGGTATTAAAATAATCTATGGATCATAAAAAACATTATTTTAGAATTTTGAAAATTCGAACTTTTGTTCGTTACAAATAGGTATGTAATGTTAAAAATAATTAAAATAATAATTAAGTCGATGATTGTCGATTTTCGACTATGACATACATAATAAGGGTGAATGAAATAACTCCACATTTTTAATGATAAATAATGACCCAAAAAATGAAATAAATCAAATTGTGAAACCTGTTCGAAATATTCCAAAACGACCCATATACAAAAACAAGAATGAATATAATTGGAAGATGTTGAGATAAGCGGAGTCCATCGAAGTAAATTAGGAGATCTATTAAAGTGTTTTTCAAAAAATTGATGAAATCACATTCCGTTAATATCACGGCTAACAAAATTTGGAAAAAGTAGAAACGCTGGTAACAAAATATACTTTCCTAAAGAATATATCGAGGGACTAAATTCAAAATTCTCAATCTAAAATAATACATGTTTTCAGGAGAGCAAAAAAACTGTTTATTTCACTAGCTCTTGTAGATTTTTAAATCTTTTCTTCTATAATATATTTTTTAGACCATATTCTAAATCGTTATATAAAAAGTATTTAAAATTTTGCATTATTTTCAAAATTATTCACAAATTTATATCAGATAGAGCTTTTTTCTACGAAAATTTTTTTGCAACCTTCAGAGTTTTTAATAGAAATATGCAGTTTTTATTTGATTTAAAATCAATAAATATTATATTTTATGCAATTTAATGAAGTAATAGAAACCAAATTGTTGAAGTAATAGAAACCAAATTGTTTGGTCCAAAATCTATGTTATATGGTTAAACACTGCAATAAAATTAATCAAATTAGTATCGTAATGAGCGATACCTCGAAAACTATTAAACCGATTTCTAATATTTTGGCGGATTTGTGTTCAGCATGTCCGAATTAGTAAAAATACTTGTTTTGCAACAAAAAATTATCCAACATAATAGAGTTTGAAGCAATTTTTGGATATGATAGAGAGTTTTGCATTCTGAACTCTTATTTTATTTATTGCCAAAAAATATTTTTCTTCTTTGAAATTTATGTCACTGATGCAGGATATTTTGCCATCAAAATCTTATTTTCGTGAAAATGCCAGATAGAACTATTGAATATAGTCCCTCGATATATAAATTTTACTTTCAAATCCTAATGAAAATTTTGCTATTGTTAAATATTTTTCCATATTTTCTAATAGAAAAATCAACTGACTGAAGAGTTCCCAATAAACCAAACGATATTATAACGATATCAAAACGATTAGGTGATAAAAAATATCATAAGTGATAGTCGTTCTCGTATCGAGAACGATAGTATTTACGTACTAAATGGTACCTTTCCTTATGATATCGTTTTTCCATAAAATTATGATATCGTTTTCGCTATCATAATTTCCAAAAATAATGATAGTTAAATCGCCTTTTTCAGTTTTTTTTCTGTATGCTCTTTTATTCTTAAAATTTCATTTAAAACGCTATTTAACTTAATATTTCGCTATTATACATATAAAAAAGCCTGAAAAGGGAAGGATTGCATTCATTTGTACATATTTACATACATACATTAATACATATTTTAAAGTAATCATATTTTTCATTACATTATGCATTGTCTTGCAAATACCTGAAACTTTTCAAAATTGCATTCATGTCAACTTACCACAAAACTGAAGTATCGAACGAAATTCGCGTATTTATTTGGATTATTTATCAATAATTTAGTTGATTTTATTATAATATCCTTTTTAGTTTTCTTATGTTCGAAAATTTTTATTGAAATTATTTTTATGTTTGAAGTTTTTTTCAAATGTTTGTATTTTCTTAATTTTTTTATTGGAAACAAAATACAAAACGATATTATAATAATATCGTTTTAAATAATGAAATATGATATCATAATCGCCCTTTAAAAGCAATACCGTTTTCGCTATCATATCGTTCTTTGGTTTATTGGGGTTGTTACCTAAGGTTATGTATCTCAATAGCTGATATTGACCAAATTTCCGGTTCACAAAAGAAATAAACTTTAAGAAAAATAGTTGTTTTGATACTGTTTTTACTGTGTCTTCGCCTATGGGCCTAATGGTTACTATTAACGTAATGTACCATCGATTTATAGCAAAATATATGTATTTAATATCACACTTCTTGCTGAACATTTAAGGAGTTCTTAAAAAAATTTCATTGTTTTCAAAACATCCACGAAAGTATACATTCACATGTACATACATTTAAAGTCCTTCTTAATCTTTTATACAACAAAGTCATTGGTATACATACATACATACATATATACGTAACTATTATACACTATAAATTGCATTCAACATCAAATCTGAACTAAGCACTGGATTTCTAAGTAACTGTATATACTATTAACATTCTTTTTTTTATCATACTATGATGAACAATATCAATGTTTTAATTTATTTCTTTGATTGTTTAATAATTACCAATTCAGAAGTATTGTTTAGATATAAGAAAATTAATATAAGAAAGATTTTAAAATAAAATACTTTTAGAAAATAGAAAATTGTGATAAGAATAAAAGAGATGATTTATCAGCAGGTTGTTAAATCATCCCCATCAGCATGCAGTTTATTGAAGAAATAGGCCATCTGCATTGATTAGACGACGTACACGCACCACCATATTTCTAATGTTTTTTGGTTTATTAGTCTCATCTGTTAAAGGTGTGGAACGTACTATAGCTAAAATAAAAACGAATTATATTGCTATAGAACACAATAATTATTTAATTAATATTAATCTTACCCAACTTTCTAAGTTCTTCAGCATTATAACGTTGCAGTCTTACGGTGCAACGTTTCATTGATACTTGTTCACGTGCCTCATCTACCGTTTCCGTATTACGACGAGTGCGTTTAACTCTTATCGAAATATTTTTTAATTTTGGAGATTCAGTCATTGTACTTTAAGATCTTTTAAACTACTATTTGCGAAAATTATTTAATGAAATACTTAAAAAATGGACGCTTTCGATAGATTGTTTTGTTTATTGTGTTTTACTTTTTCTTATCAAAGCAGAGCCCTGCGCCGACAAATATTAACGGCACTAAATATTAAAGACACTAAATATGTCGGCGGCGGCTTAAAATCGACTGTAAGCCGGCTAAGTTTTCAACTACGTTTAGTTTTTAAATTTTCAACGATTTTAAATAAAAACTGAATCCGAGAGATCAGAAAGTAGGATTTTGGAAGAAAATATATTCTTTATAACAACAAAACAGAGCAAGCACAAAAGTTGTGCGAGAAATTATGCAAGGATGGATAAAAAATTCTTAAAAATTGAAAACAAATCCTTTCTCCAAGTTTTACGAGGATCGGCCTATATTTGACCCTATCCTCCATATAAAACTTCTTGCAGAAAATCAGTTTCCAAAAAATTTTGCATTAAGAAAATGTTCAATAATGTAAAAACAAAGATATACAATAGAAAACAATTGTCAAATAAATTATTTGTTTAAAAAGTACATTGAAAACAAAAAATGTTTGAATTTTTTATTTATTGAAAGAGAAATTTAGTTTTTTCTGTACCCATACTTTTTACAAGTACGAAGAGAAAATTCGTTAATTCTCATTAGCCAGAAAAGTTCTGGAACAAAGCTAAAATATGTTTATTTTTCTGAATTCTACGTTAAAATAAAAATTCGATTTGAAGAACACCAAATTTTAAAAGTTTCAATAAGTGATTTTCTTATAAATTTAACTGGATTTCAACTTTAATTCCAATTCTGTTTTCAAGTAAAAGAATAAACAAAAAATTTTCTTCAAACTTTATTTTCTTGTCAAACAAAAAAAAATGTAAAACATTTTTAAAAGAATAAAATATTTTCTATTTCATCACACTATAGATTAAACCCGTTAATTTTCGATTGTAAATTTAAACAAAAGGTATTTAAGTGATTTAAAAATGAATTTATGGCATGATGGAAATTTTAAAATATCTGGCTGATTTATTTGAACCTTTGAAGATGTAAACATGCTGCAAAGTGTCTGTTTAACAATAGTTTATAAAAATCACCTACTAATGTATTTGATATGTAATAAGAATCATATTTCATTCATTTTGTACTTATGTATGTTTAAAATATCCATTTGCTTAATTTGTTTAATAAAAGGTCTGTTTCATAAACTATATGTTTCACCAGACATACATAGATAAATATAAATGCATATAATATTTTGAATCTATTATATACACACATATATACATATGCACATTGTACATACATACATAAATATCAGTAGGATTTTTTCGATTTGAATTACATTATACTTCAAGGTTTAAATTAAACTGTAATTCAACGATTGAATTCAAGTATTTTTTTCTATTTAAATTATAATGTACTAGCTATACCCAGTGTGCTTCGCTACCCTCATCGTAATGGAATAAAATGCAATATCAAAAAGTCCCCCTTTTAGAGAACTCTATAAGTTTGATTTTATGTTTCTAGTCTCAATATTGCAGAAAAAAAACAGTTGAAGAACGATAAAGTACCAGACAGTGCCTTTTTATAGATTATTATTAAATCAGAAATTCCACGCATACAGATTTTTATACAATCAGCAAGCTGCGTGTCCAATTTTAGGTTCAATATTATAGAAAATTCAAAAAGTACCAGTTAAAGAACGAAAAGGTACCATAAAATATTCCAGTTTAAAATTTCATTCTCTCAAGTCTCTGATTGCTTAGTTTTATGTTTCTAGGTTCATTATAATAGAAAACTCAAAAAGTACCATTTGAAGAACGAAAAATTACCAAAGGGCGCCCCTTTTATAGATTCTAATTTACCCCGGGCTCTACATATCGTGACCCTATATTCAAAAAGTGCGAACTCAATTTTGGGCAAAGTAAGTTTTTGATGCAAAAGGATTCCTCAATGCATGATCCACGTCTGGTATAAATTTGAAACCAAAAAAGTAATTTTTGCACTTTTAACAACAATTTTTGTTAATATGCTACCTCAAAGTTAAATTTTTATTGAAGAAAATAAGTGCTAACTTCCATACAAATTTTACAAAATTTTTTAAAACTTCAAATTTATTTTGTATATTAACAAGATGAACATGCTGAACACAAAACAGGTGAATATTAATAAATTGAATGTATAGTTTTTAAGATATGATCATTTATATATTTGTATATAAAGCCAGTTTTAGACTTTAAATAATGTTTTTCCGAAAAATGTAAAGTTATTTCAGAAATCGTTTATAACACTAAGATCTATAATATTCGATGGTTCCAATTTAGAATTTTGATTATAAAAAAGTCTTTAAATGTGCAAATTATGGAGTATTATTCAAAAAATATTGGTACTTTTTATATTAAAAAACTTTTCATAATTTAAAATATTTGTACTGAGAATAAGGAATAGTAAACAAGCAGATATGCCATGAGTTTTTCTACTTAAATGGTGTAAATGCATCTTATTGGACTTACTGGTTTGACTTATATCCTTAAAAAAAACATTTCATAAAATTATAAAATAACGCATATTATTAGAAGAAATTTTTGTTCTATTCTTTGAACAAAACATGCCAACTTAGAACAAATGTTTGTTTTTTTGTCGACCAAAAAGTGCTATCTTAAATAAGAAGCTAAAATGTGCAAAATATTAAAATTTGTTCATAGGTAAGAATTAGTAAGGATGTTGAAAACATATTATGGAAGAAATATTGTCTTTTAATGCAATATTTCACGAATTAAATAGTTTTTTTTGCTTTCCTGAAAACTAGACATTATTGATTTAGCACTTTTTGAATACAGGGTATCGATATTTATTTTTATGTTTCAAGGTTTAATTTTATAGAAAGCTTAAAAAGTACCAGTCGAAGTACGATAAAGCACCATAAGTAAAGATTCTCATTTACTTGGGGCTTTAAATACTTAATATCATGTTTATAGGTTAAATTTTTATAGAAAACTCAAAAAATACCAGTCGAAGAACAAAAAAGTACCAAAAAGTCTCATTTTATAGATCCTCATTTAGTCCGGGCTCTACATGCATAATTTCATGTTTAATTTTAAAGAAAACTCAAAAAGTACTTGTGTAGAACGAAAAAGTACCGAAAAGTCTATTATTAATTTCATGTTTCGATTCCAATATCATAAAAATCTCAAAAAGTACCAGTTGGAGAATGAAAAAGTACAAAAAAATGTCACTTGGTACCGGGGTTCCAAATAACACCCCTTTAGCACAAATTGGATCATTGTATTTGAATAAAATCAAATTTCCCATTTTTACCCCTTTTGGTAATTTTTTTCTCCTTATTTACGAAACAAAAATTCTATTCCAAAAGTTGCAAAGTTGGACGCCGTTATTATGTATTCATATGTATGTATAAGTTAATAAACCAAAAACAATGTTTTATGAAAAAAGTACCAAAAATAGGTACAATTTTCACCCCTTAAAACGAATAACCAAAAAGTACTAAATTCATATTTTTATTTTTTCGTCAAGTTATGAAGAAGTCAACAATATTGTTTGAATGTTCACTGGTTTAAAAGATACATGGGATGCAAAAAAATACCAAAATACTGTTTTTACCCCTTTATTCCCTAAAGGGGCCGAATTTGAAAAAAGTACCAGACACCTGTCCGCTTATTTTTTAAATGAACGACGATAAGCTTTAAACTGTTTTTGTATCTTTTCTAGTTTAGGAGATATGAGGTTACCGAATTTACCGTTTTTATCCCCTAAACATTCGAATTTCCAAAAATGGATCTGTTTGGTGGGAGACCAACCTCCTGTCCAAATTTCAGCTCTTTAGATTCAATCGTTTAGGCTGTGCGACGATGAATCCGTCAGTCTTTTGTGTAATTAACACATTCTGGTAACACCATCACAAAATTCAAGAAGTCATCCAAGGCGAATTCACATAAGGTGGTGGCAGTTCGGCCACAACAACAATTCCATGTATTTTGTTTTTGCATTTGGTTCACGTAGATGTTAAAAACAATAAGTATGGCGAATTCGTTTCATGAAAAATGTTTATATTTTATAAGAAATAATTATAAAAATTATAAAATTTGAAAAGAAAATATATCCTACATGGAATAATGTTTGTTATAAATGAAAAATTCTATTTCGGCAGATTAATTTTAGAAACATAAGTCTGTGCCTGAAATTATGTAAAATTTATTTTTTTTTTTTAAATGTAGTTGTTTATAAAATGCTTGATATTTTCATTTTTTTTTACATAAATAACATTATTATGATAAATAATTAAAAAAACATAAATTTGTAAATATAAAAATGCTAACAATAACAAACTCTGACATTAGTGCGTACCAGTCAAGTGAAAAAAGAATAATTTGCTGATTGACTTACACCACCTTATGTGAATTCACCTCAGAAGTCATCTTTATTTTGAGACATTGCGATTTTTTTGTTTATTCTATCAAAACAAAATCGTGTAAAAAGATATAGAATTTCATTACAAAAAATTAATATCGCATACATTTTATCTCAAGTAACAATGGGTGATGTCCAAATGTTAATGGAAATGGGTTTTCCCAAAGAAAGAGCGTAAGTAATAAAGGCCGATAACATTATGCCGGTTGTAATTTTTGTGAATCCCAATTTAAACTTTTTTCGCAAATTTAGTGAATACGCCATAAAGGCTACAAATTATAAAGGTGTAGAACCGGCTATGGAATGGTTGCTGGCTCATGCAGATGAAGAGATACCTAAAGAGGCGGCTGGTAGTGCCGTAGGAGAGCCGGCTTCTCCCGCAAATACCGAAGCACCCTCAACTTCGAATACCACAGAGGAGGGTGGCGTGGCCAAATCTTTGAAATGTGATGATTGCGGTAAACTGTGCAAAGATCAATCAGAAGTTGAATTTCATGCTGCCAAGACCGGGCATAGTAATTTTTCCGAATCCACTGAGGAAAAGAAACCTTTGACCGAGGAAGAGAAAAAACAGCAATTGGCTCTTATTGAAGAGAAACTGAAACTAAAACGTCTGGAACGCGAAGAAAGGGAAAAGCAAGAAGCTTTAGAAAGAGAACGTAATCGCATCAAATCCGGCAAAGACATGACAGAGGCTCGCAAACGTTTAGAAGAAATGGAAATGAAAAAAATTGTAGAACAACGCAAAAGGGAGAAGGCCGAGGAAAAAGCAGCCCGTGATAGAGTGCGAGCTCAAATTGAGGCAGATAAGGCACGTCGCAAGTTGAGCCAACAACAATCGCCTACAGCCGAGGCTCCAGTAGTTTCAGCCGCGGTAACTTCTACTACACCGCCCACTGCCACTGCCGTCAAATCTCCCCCTAAGGAGTACAAAGAGACACGCATACAAATTCGTTTACAGGATGGTTCTGCTCTTACCGAAACCTTTAGCATCAATGAAAATCTGTCGGCCGTACGTTTGTTCATACAAATGAAAACTGGCAGTGATATGCCATTTGGTCTAATGACTTCGTTTCCTCGCAAGGTCTTCGATTACGATGACTATGAGAAACCTTTAAGTGTTTTGGGTTTAGTGCCATCGGCTGTTTTGATTGTGACTAAAGCAAATATGTGAATTCCATTATAAAAGGCTCGAGAAATGTATCGAAAAAAATTTCCACAAGATGATTATATGGGAAATATTAGAACCATCAATCTAAATATTTCTAGAGATTTTTTATATAAAAAATATAATATTATAATCGGTGTTTTTATATTGAGCTTGGTAAAGTTTGATTTTAATTTATAAAAAAAAATAAAAGGAACAAATTCGACAAGAAAAAAATCGATGTTATAGGGGTTTTTATAGTATTCGGTCCAGTCTATAGTACAAAATCTATAATGTAATTTTGTTTAACGTCCGAAATCTAGGCTTTCAAAAGTTAAGACTTCAGTCTAGTTCACATTCAAGACTATAGTATAGACCAAAGTCCATATTATAATATATTCCAAAGGCTATTATTTATTCCAAAGTTTGAATTAGTCCAGATTATAATATGATCCAAAGTCCAACGTATAATTTTGTCCAAAGACTAAAAGCACTTCTTAAGTCTAGAATTTAGTCTGGACTATAAAAGTCTAGTCCAAAGTCTATAATAATGTATAGACTAGTTTATCCTAAAATATGTTACAATGTGAAGTTTAAACTCAAAACTACAGTCTAGTCTAAATTTAAACTGATCTTAATATTCCAATATAGCGTAATGTATTACATTAGTTCTTGGAATGTTTATATAAATTTTTAATAGAATTTGAATCCACGAATCATGGCATAATTAGAATATTATATTTATGCCAAGCTTAGAATATACAATAACACCTTACTTACGTCCCGATAATGCAATACAAACAGTGGCAACTCTTTCTAGCAACTCTGTATTTGTTTTGCAAAAAACAGCTGTCAGTTCCATTCCAATCATCCCTGTTGGCAAATTCAAATAATTTGCAATTTGTATTCAATTTTTGCCGGCGTTTTTTGTTTATAATAATAATTTAATATTTCAAGAAAACAAAACTTCAAAATGCATTTTGAGGAATTAGAAGCATTAGATCCTCGAAATCCCACATTATCGCGTATAGAAACTCCAACACCACACAAAGTGGCAGTGTTAATATTGGTGCAACAATACATCAAGGTGAGTTATTCTCAATTAAATAACAAATGCAATTCATCTTTTTATGATTTTCCTTCATACTACAGGCTAAAAAGGCGGCCAATGATGCTGGCATACCTTATCCCGCCCAATCGCGACGGAATTTCTGCATGCTTCTCTTGAAATTGATACAATATCCGGATATGACCTACAATGATTTGTACCAATTGTTGTGCTCCACCAAATACAAAATAGATCCTTTACATTTGGAAGGTTTTGAAAAGGTTATGTCTGATTTGTTTTCATTGGGCATTGAGACATTATTTGATTTTGCTGAAATGGAGAATATTGAAAAAATGTTAGCCGAACAATTGGGGGTGAGCCAGTTTAGCTTGGTGGGATTGTATATAAGACGTGTTGGAGTTATTCTGGAACGTCTGTCATTTCCTCAGATGATGGCTTTGCATAAAAATATCTGTTTGTATTATGAAAAGGGTGAGTTCAGTGAAGTTATAATTGGAAAACGAGATTTAGTAGTACGAATAGATTGGCAAAACGGCATGGAATAGAAAAAAAATACTATTAAACATTTTCTCTAATATTTTTGACAGGCATTCGTTCCCTTACTATTGGTCCCCGCAAATTGATGCGCGGAAATATGCTTGATAGTCACACGGCCACCAATGATACCGATGATGACAATACCATGGAAGAATCTGTGCTCGATACCGAAACGGTGCATCAAGATCGCAATCCTCACAGTAAATGGTCTCCCAAACAGGCTCAACTGTTTGTCACACAACAATGTAATTTGCTGGAAAAAAATGAGTTGCGAGCATTGCCACCGTTGGAAATGCAAACCAAACTAAACGAAATAATACAAGATAATCCGCTCAATGCCAAATCCTACTTTCTGGGCTATATGAATCAACTGCGTTTGCGTGATGTCTTCGGTTCGATAGATGCTCTACATCGTTCTTTTGATCGCAGTCCCATGCATATGATGGGTCAATATGAACAGAAGGGATTTCAATATTTCAGTGTTAATTTAGCCATTCTGCATGCAAGTTTTAATCATAAGAAAGAAGCTTTAAGTGCTTTAAGGGAATGTATCATGTTGGCTCAGGAATGTGGGGATAAACGTTGCCTAGATTTGGCCAATTCTTGGTATTGTCTTTTGAACAGCAGTCGCATAGGACCCTTTGAAAAAAGCTTACCCGATATACAAGATCCTGGTCTTATACAGAGTTTGTCATTGGCTATTGAATTTGTGGTGGCTTTTGGTGCCAAATGTGGTTATTTACCTTTGGATTTGTTCGAATTACTATTGAAAAGTGATGAACTAAATAACAAGAACTCTCTGCTGGAGCATATATCCGATTCTCTGGCTTTACGAACTACTTTGTGGGTTTTATATGGTCGTTATGAAATGTCGGCTTTGTATTCACAACTATTACTGAATTTAAAAAAGACTTGGGTTTTTGGTGATGTCAGCAATTCGGAGAGTGTGAGCAAGGTGCTATCGAATCTTGCTCTTTGGTTTAATACACAAGGTGAATACCAGCTAAGTGCTGTTTTAATACATCATGCACGCACCAGATTTCCTCGTCATCCTTTTGCAGGCGATTGGATGACTAGCGAGTGTCATATTTCCATACAGCAGGCCATGTATCGGGGTCGTTGGCAGGAGGCTTTACGCTGGTGCTGTCAACTGTATTTGCTGGATAAACATGATGGCAACATACAAAGAGCTTCTGTTTATATAGCTAAAGGTTATAACAATACTGCTCGAGGAATTTTACAACATTTGCTGGGCAATAAGGAGTTGGATGTTTTAAGGCAAATACGCGTCTTAATACTATTAGCCTACAATAGTTTGTCTGAAAATAATGTTTCCGCCGAAACTATAGAACTTTTAATGCAGGCCTCTGTACTCTCCGAATCTGCCTATATGCAATATGAACATGCTCTCATCGATACTATTATTGCACAAGTACTATTGCAAATGGGTTTGCCGCAAAAAGCATTACAAGCTCTACGTAATTCCATGGATAAAATTTACATTAATGGTGGTATTTACGATCGTGCTAAAACTGATTTTACATTTGTACGTTGTCTCGTAGCAGCCGGTAGGGATCGTGAACAGCAGCACAAACGTTTAGTTAAATCTCTGGGTATTTTGGAGAGAGCTGTAGAACTATTTCGTAAATTGGAAGCTCATGCCAAAGTTCTGGATGTGTACGCTTATATTTCGAAAACATTTAACAACTTTGGCTTTGTGGCAGAACGTAATAAGTATGCTTGCAAGTTTAAACAATACTATACGGAAAATCCGGTATGTCGTGAGTATTTAGGTTTGGCTTTTTAATTTATAGTTTTAAGTTAAGGTTTTCTTTTTGGGTATTTTATATTTATAATAAAAGAAACTATTATATATTTATTACAAAAAAAGAAAGATATTTTGAATATCAAGAGACTTGAAATAAGGGGTCTAATCACTTATAAGATACAAAATTGTTCTATAAACCTATTGTTCTATAAACCTTTATCCTACGAATTTATGAGTGTGTTATTTTCTGTATTTACTGTATACAAATATTTGCAAAATTAATCTCATTAGTAAAGAGTTACTAGCGTTATTATCAACTTTAAAGAATCTAAAAAGCAACAGATAATGTAAAATGTGTACAATTATTAAAAATATTATATTTACCTTTCCACATCTTACCAGTTCAAACAACTTCTAACCGCTCCGTCATTAAGTTTGTTAAATTTCAGTCCAAACAGAAATTAGCAGTGACGATTGTACTACTAGTTAAATTAACTAGCTAATCTTAACAAAAATATTTGGTTATCTTGAGAAAAAAATGGATTTTAATTTACAACCTACAACAAAAGTCATCAATCATAATCAAATAAAAATATAAACAATAAATTTGTCTACTTTTTGACCAAATTGCCACTAAACTTCTCTATATAGTCCATACCCTTAAAGGCAATGGTCATCAACTGTTAAAGTAATATTTAAAACAAACAGGTGTCTTTCTTTTCTACAACTATCTTTTAAGTGTTATAAATAAAATTTCAAACAAATGAAAATAAAGATCATATATATTTATTAAAAAGGTAATTTACCTTATAATTTAAACTACAGTAACTTAATACGTACAAAAAAATATCCACTCCAAAGAGAAATTACTCTAATTTCTTACGTTTTGATAAAGAAGGTTTATCGAATACTTGTTTCATGCCGCCCGCACGTTCATTATGAAATTTGATATTATTGGAGGTTTCAGCATACCAGGGTGAATCGAATTTTGTGGTATCTTGATCAACTAAATGTGTATATTTGGTACGACCACAACGTCCGAAATTTTTAACTTGCATAACTTTGGGTAAGATAGTCTTATCGAAATGATCTTCTAAAGTGGCTTGAGCAAAGTCACGTTTCAGTACATCATTCTCTTCATCCAAATAGAAAGCACCACGATGATAGTATTTCTGCAAGAACTTATATTTACCCTTAACTGCTTTATTGGTAACAAGTTTGGGATTCTGTCGTAATTCTTGGCGACGCTCTTCGTCGGTGAGATTACGCATACGTTCGATTTCGGCTATTTCACGTTCGGCACTGTAAAAAGAGATTTAGAAATCATAAATTATAAAATGTCTGAAATGTTAATCATTGTTGGAGATTTTCGAGTTGCTCTAGTCTTTTTATAGGAATAGAATTCTATCAATTGAGCATACCGCATCCTCTCACTTCATAAGTTAATGTCTAAAAGAGTCTTTATATGGGTGCTAGGGTTAAATATGAACCGATCGAAATATAATGCGGTAGAACGATTCATATTTATATAAAATATTTAAATACATTTTGTGGCATTCAAGCCATTTTCTGAAGGGGACTAAATATAAGGGCTAGGGCCAAATAATGTACTATCATTTCAAAAGTCATTAGAGTCCTGCTGGCTTATCAGAGTTAGCTTGACGATGCAGAAAATGATTCTAAGCCGATTGGTGGGTTTGCACCAATATTTTAAGGCGTTAAAACTTCAGTACAATCCCCATACACCCTCCCAATTAAGGGGAATAAACATAACTTTTAATTTCTTTTCTATAAACAGACTTTGTTTTCCTAACCAAAACAATCTTAGGATCTAAGTCTGTATAAACAAAACTTACTTTTCTCTTTCCTCACGATCACGCTTCATACGTTTCAATTCTCTCAATTTCCAAGCTTCATACTCGACCTCATCATTTTCATCATCTGTACAAACATCTTCAATGTGAGGTTCAGCCGTGTCATTCTTAAAAATATAAGTAGCATTCAATACAAATTAACTATCTAAATCATTTTCTTTTACTACCTTAGTCTTTTCCAAATCTTTCTTAACACTTTCCTCGACCAGACGCAACGTATTACGTCTTCTCTCTTTGGCCGAACGTTTTGCTTCTATTTCTAATTGCTTTTGTTTTTGAGCTTCTCGCTCCTTTTCCTGTATAGTGGCACGATCTTTTTTACGTACAAATAAAGGTTTCAATCTGGGTTCATTATCCTCCTCACTCTCAGTTTCTTCTTCATATTCGGAACTTTCAGAGTCTGAAGATTCTGATTGTTTTTCTTCCTCTTTCTGGAGAATCTCTTCTTCCTTTTGTTGCTGCAACATACGTTGTCTCAATTTTGTACGTCTGTTTTCCAATTCAGTTTCACTTATATCGGAATCAGAGTCCGATTCAGAGGCTAATGTAATTTTATTGGTGGCTTTTTCCACCATACGTTGTTGTTCCTCCTGCTCATCTTCCGAATCACTTTCTTCCAGTAACTCGGGTTCGTGTATGTGACGATGTCGTTCCATACGTTCTCTTTCCAATTCATCAGGTTCAACAGGTCTGGCCCGCAAACGTCTTAGACGAGGATCGTCAATTTCAGCTTCCTCTTCTTCCTGTTCCTCATTTTGTCGATCGTCATCGTAGCGTCTGTGTTCATCTTCTTTATCTTTGCGTTGACGTCTCTCATGATGGGCTGCGGCCTGTTGTTTGCGGCGATGGTCTATAAAATCCTCTAAATCACTGTCTTCTGAACTGGAACCATATTTGGCATAATCTGGTCTTTTGCCTGATATATAACGCTGCACCTTCACCTTTTGCATAGAAATTTGGCCTAAAAATGATTTATAATTTCATATTTTTGTCCAACACATTGTCATAATTACAATCAACTTTTACAAACCTTTTTCATTTCTTACGGGAACAGCTCCAGCTGTACTTTGTATACCAAATGGTGCTGCAGGATTACTCATTTTGTTATATTTTTTGTAAAAATTTAATTAAATTGATTTTTAAGAAAATTTATGATTTTTTCATAAATTTTCTATATTTTCTTTTATTTACAATGCGTTGTTGGTACACTTTTTTTCTTCTGTTTAGTACATAGTATTTTTAGTACATATTGTTGACAGCTGTCATTGTGATAAGGCTAGAGTTGCCAAAGTTTAAAATAAATCTATTACACATTCATATCAATAATATTTATTGGGTATTATTTGTTATGACTGTTATATTTCGAAGTTTTTTAAACTCCAATTGGATATATTAATAAATTAATCAAATAATTAATAATAATAAAACAATTAAAATTCTAAATTAAAATAAAGGAATTTAAACTAATTTTTAATGTTTTTCTGAAGTTGGATGTTTTTATTTGTATATCACATTCTATTTCAGGTCCATTCTTTTATATTTTTCGAATCGACCTAAAATATACATATGCATCTTTTTAATCAGCTTGTTTTTCTTGGTTTCCTTTCTTTTGACTTTTCTTTTGTCCAGGTATTATCATTGTTGAAAATTATGACCGCCGGTTGAAAATTTCATATAGCTCCCATACAAATTTATATAGTATTTACTCCCGAAAATGGATTCTAGAAGCTGGGTATTACCATAAAATCTTTGCAAATATAAATCTAATGTCGATAGAAACCAAAACCTCCATAAACGGTCCGTAATTGACAATAGCTCCCATATAACAAATTTATATAGTATTTACTCCCGAAAATGGATTCTAGAAGCTGGGTATTACCGTAAAATCTTTGCAAATATAAATCTAATGTCAATAGAAACCAAAACCTCCATAAACGGTCCGTAATTGACAATAGCTCCCATATAAGATCCATTTCCCCATATAAGATCCATTACTTACACTATAATTCTTCAGCGCAATTTTTAACGGATCGGTCAAAGTTTTCATATAATGTCCACCAATGAGTGGTACATAATATGTATGTTAAAAAGGTGTATTATTAATAATAATATCGCATTAAAATAGTTTTTTTACCTTAATTCCGAAATATATTAACTATTTGTTGACAAAGAAGTGTTTTTTTAAAGCGGCATTATACGGGCGCAGCGGTAAATGTGGGTCTATACTTATTTATGTTGGTATATGGATTATATACTGTTTATAAGTGAACTATTGATCTTCATGACATTTTCTGTGGGGTCTAGCGTCAAATGAGATCCGAACATTACGAAAGTCTGCAGAGTCAGACATTATACAAAACTAAGTTATATCGATTTTTGTAGAGATACTAGTACATTTAAAAGAATTATGAGCTGAAAAAGCACTATTCGGTGGGTTGTACGGTTGTATGGGGTCTATGTGAAATAATGGACCAATTTCAACCATTTTTTTTATCAAATTATCTTGAAAATTGCGATCTTTAGCGTACACATAAGGTTAACATAGACCAGACCTGGGATAAATGCATTAAATATGTTAATGCATTAACAATTTTTTCACCATTAAAAAAATTTAATGTTAATGCAAGTTTATTGCATTAACATTGGTACATTTAATGCATTAAATTTGCATTAACATTAAATATTTTTGAATTTAATGCATTAATTTTACATTAACATTAAATATTTTGAAATTAATGCATTAATTTTACATTAACATTAAATATTTTTGAATTTAGTCTTTTCCAAGCTGTATTTTTATTTATGTTTATCAATTCAGGGGCAGGACCTAGATATGACCAATTATAGTCCGATCGTAAAAAATTCTTTAAGCAAAATTTCTGTACATAAAAGCTATATTTCAGTAAAATTTTATATCTATATCGTAATTTAGTAATAAGTAATGTGTGTTTAAGTGATTTTCGGAAGGGAACCTTGTATGGGACCGACCGCACCCATGTTATGAGCCGATCGTGAGAAATCTTGAAATAGAATTTTTGTATACAAAACTAATATTTGTGGCAAATTTTGTATCAATAGCTTTATTTGGTAATGAGTAATGTGCGTTTAAGAGATTTTCGTAAAAGGACCTTGTATGAGAGCTATGACGAATTATATATAAAAACAAAATTTCAAAATTCTGTATCTATGTATATCATTATTTGGTAATGAATATTGTGCATTTAAGTGATTTTCTGGAGGGGACCTAGTATGAGAGCTATGACCAAATATGGACCGATCGTAAAACAATTTTATAGTGTAATTTATGTATATAAGAGCAATAATTTTGCTAAATGTATGATATCAATATTTGGTAATGAATTATGTGCGTTTAAGTGATTTTCGGGAGGGAACCTTGTATGGGAGCTATGACCAAGGTTGGACTAATCGTGAAAAAATTTTGAAATAACATTTATGTGTACAAAAATAGTATTAATGCCAAATATTTTATGGGTATCACTATTTCCTAATGAGTTATGTGCCTTTAAGTGTGTTCTGAAAGGCACAGCAGCTATGATCAATTATGGACCGATAGGAAAACAATTTCACAGTAATATTTCTCTGTATATGAGCAATAGTTCTGCCAAACTTTATAGTTAGTAATGAGTTATGAGCGTTTAAGTGATTTTCGGGAGGGGGCCTTGTATGGGAGCTATGACCAATTATGGACCGATCGGAAAAAAATTTCACAGTAATATTTCCGCGTATATGTGCAATACTTGTACCAAATTTTGTATGGATATCTTAATTTAGTAATGAGTTATGCGCATTTAAGTGATTTTCGGGAGGGGACCTTGTATGGGAGCTATGACCAATTTTGAACCGATCCAAAAAAATTTTCACAGTAATATTTCTATGCATGTGGGCAATTTTTATACCAAATTTTATATGGATATCTTAATTAAGTAATGATTTATGCGCGTTTAAGTGATTTTCGGGATGGGACCTTGTATGGGAGCTATGACCAATTTTGGACCGATCGGAAAAAACTTTCACAGTAATATTTCTATGCATATGGGCAATACTTGTATCAAATTTTATATGGATATCTTAATTTAGTAATGAGTTAGGCGCGTTTATGTGATTTTCGGGAGGGGACCTTGTATGGGAGCTATGACCAATTGTGGACCGATCGGAAAAAACTTTCACAGTAATATTTCTGTGCATATGGGCAATACTTATACCAAATTTTGTATGGATATCTTAATTTAGTAATGAGTTATGCGCGTTTAAGTGATTTTCGGGAGGGGTCCTTGTATGGGAGCTATGACCCATTTTGAACCGATCGGAAAAATTAGAATGTGAAAAAAATGCTTATTTTTTTCTAGGTTGTTTTAAATTTTGATTCATAACTTTTCCCGATGTGAACCGATATTGCTCATTTTCAATACCAAACTGTACCGGATAATAATGAATATTTTGGGTGAATTTGGTTAAATTATATTGCTTCGTTTTAACGTGAGCGTGTTTTACACAGACAGACAGACAGACAGACAGACAGACGGACGGACGGACGGACGGACAGACGGACATAGCTAAATCGACTCAGAATTTCATAAGGACCCAGAATATATATACTTTGTTGGGTCTCAGATGAATATTTCTTGGTGTTACACACGGAATGACAAAGTTATATATACCCTCTATCACCACTGATGGTGGTGGAGGGTATAATTAATGCATTAAATTCAAAAATATTTAATGTTAATGCAAATTTAATGCATTAAATTTTACAAATTTAATGTTAATGCAATATTTTTTACATTAAATTAATATTTTTTAATTTAATGTTAATGTAAAATTAATGGAAATCGCCCAGGTCTGACATAGACACACAGACGGACTGACAGACGGAGATAGCTTAATCGACTCAGCAAGTGATTATGATTGGTATACTTAAAGGTGTTATAGCGTCTCAAGTATGGGCAGAAACGAGGCATATTTCATTACACGATTTTTAAGTTATACACCTAATAAAAAAGATTTGAAAAACCCATTCTTTAGTGGCGAAACTATAATCTAAACATTGTGGCAATACTTTAACGACAGGGTGAAAAGAAAATGATTTATGTTAAGTATTAAGGTTCTAAACTCCACTTAAATAAATAACCGTTAAATTTTATATTCAAATTGTTTATTGTTTAAAAAGATATCAATTTCATTAAATAACGCATATGTAAATAAAACTAGTTGTTGAGAAATTAAAATAATAATTAGCATTTAAATAGATAATAGTTTTTCTTCTTGATTGAACTACAATTTGTTTTGCTTCACAATATTACTTGTATTGAGCATCAATAACGACTGTTACGTGTTTTAGTATTATTTCAAACGTAATAATAACATTAAATAAATGAAAATATAAGTAATATTTTAACTTTCATTATTAATTTAATAACTGAGACTAATGATATTCATTTAAGGGTGTAAAGTTATGCATTCCCTTTTTCCGGGGCGTAGCTAATTTATTTTTTTTGTAGGGGTACTTATTATCAATTAAAGTTTTTATTAATTTTAGATTATTAATCAATTAGCATTAAAATAATACTAGAGTTTAGGACATTAGTATTTTATAATTTAAAATAATTATCTATTAATATAAACAACTACGTATTTATTACTTATCATAGTATGACTGAAAAATTGTGGGTGATTATAACACCCAACCACCCACAACGATTTTTCCACTACAACGCCCTATTTCAAACGCTTTCAGTTAGTTTTGATTCAAATTCAAATTGCAAATCATTGTTTAACTATTTACATTTTGTAAAATTCTAGTCGTAATAGTCAAGTGTTTAGGAAAATCAGGTTAAAACCAAACTTGTCCAGAAGTAACTACAACAAAGTATAAAAAAGTATTTAATTTTTTTTAAATAAAAATTCCATTAATAAATAAACAACATAAAAACGTCAACAATATTTCAATTACCAAATATTTTGTTAAAAATTAATTTTATTATTTTTTTGCACGCATGTTGTTGATAATGTGTAAAAAATACTAAAAATATATTTATTAACATTTAATTATTTTGTGTGATCAGTAAATAAATAGAAAAACAAACAATTTGTTTTACCCGACATGAAACATTTCAATAATGTTGACATGAAGGGTGTTAATTAAATCAATTATAATAGATCAATGTTACAATAGAAATCAAAGAATTTTCCAAAAAAAAAAAAATATTTCCAACAAAGACATCTATCGCCAATAAGACGTCATTGTCAGTTTCTAATGACGAGTTTTAGTAGTTATTTGTTTAACAAATTAAAATTAACAAATTATATTTAAATTTTATAAATATTTAATTTTCCGTTACATGTTTTTATTTGGGGATTCACCTGCCTTCAATACACATGTTTAAACTACTATTTTTTGTTATTGTCTTTTAAAACAATACAACAAAATCTAGTCGCGTGTGTAAACAATGTTTGTATGTAAATCTGAACCCAACTACCAAAATGCAGTTCAAAGCGGTTAAATGCAAAAACATAAAAACAAGTTAAATATTTAATATGCAGTGGAATAGACATACTTATTATCTTTTCCTACGGCATAACTTATCTCAGTGATCCCTAAACTTTGGAAACATTGACCATGTTCTAAGAGTTTAATTGAAATACATATAAAGATATCATTAACTATCTAGAACCGCAATTATATCATGAAAACAGTAAACTATAGACTAGAATAACGACTAGACTTTGGACTACACTATAGACTAGACTTTATGCTAGACTAGACTATAGACTAGAGTAGACTAAATCATAGACTAGACTATAGACTAGACTATAGACTAGACTATAGACTAGACTATAGACTAGACTATAGACTAGACTATAGACTAGACTATAGACTAGACTATAGACTAGACTATAGACTAGACTATAGACTAGACTATAGACTAGACTATAGACTAGACTATAGACTAGACTATAGACTAGACTATAGACTAGACTAGACTATAGACTAGACTATAGACTAGACTATAGACTAGACTATAGACTAGACTATAGACTAGACTATAGACTAGACTATAGACTAGACTATAGACTAGACTATAGACTAAACTATAGACCAGACTATAGACTATAGACTAGACTATAGACCAGACTATAGACTAGACTATAGACTAGACTATAGACTAGACTATAGACTAGACTATAGACTAGACTATAGACTAGACTATAGACTAGACTATAGACTAGACTAGACTAGACTAGACTATAGACTAGACTATAGACTAGACTATAGACTAGACTATAGACTAGACTATAGACTAGACTATAGACTAGACTATAGACTAGACTATAGACTAGACTATAGACTAGACTATAGACTAGACTAGACTAGACTAGACTAGACTATAGACTAGACTATAGACTAGACTATAGACTAGACTATAGACTAGACTATAGACTAGACTATAGACTAGACTATAGACTAGACTATAGACTAGACTATAGACTAGACTATAGACTAGACTATAGACTAGACTATAGACTAGACTATAGACTAGACTATAGACTAGACTATAGACTAGACTATAGACTAGACTATAGACTAGACTATAGACTAGACTATAGACTAGACTATAGACTAGACTATAGACTAGACTATAGACTAGACTATAGACTAGACTATAGACTAGACTATAGACTAGACTATAGACTAGACTATAGACTAGACTATAGACTAGACTATAGACTAGACTATAGACTAGACTATAGACTAGACTATAGACTAGACTATAGACTAGACTATAGACTAGACTATAGACTAGACTATAGACTAGACTATAGACTAGACTATAGACTAGACTATAGACTAGACTATAGACTAGACTATAGACTAGACTATAGACTAGACTATAGACTAGACTATAGACTAGACTATAGACTAGACTATAGACTAGACTAGACTAGACTATAGACTAGACTATAGACTAGACTATAGACTAGACTATAGACTAGACTATAGACTAGACTATAGACTAGACCAGAGGAGCGCAAGATTGCCATTACATAGCACGCGTGATAGGGTAAGAAAATTCTGCTGACGCTAAGTTGATACACAAACACTATAGGTTTAATTCTTCTTCTTTTTATAATGAGCAATATCAGTTGGTTTGCTCTCAATTTGAAAAACAAAATCAAATCAGTTGCTGATCAGCACTTGTCGAAGCAAGGTCTGTACGCGACGTTTTTAAAATACACACAGAAATACAACAACAAAATTTTGAGAAAGCCGAATTAATGTAGGAGAACATGAGAGAACAGTTGATAGTTTTTTATATATAGACTTTGATATACGCTGGCTGTCAAAATCCATAATAAATATTTGACAGTTAGCATATGCTTTATAGTTTATAGTAATTTTATTAGTATACTTTTATTTTGAATTGAATTCTGTTCTCTGCTGCTTTACCAACACAAATAAAACTATGGTAGTCTATGGTAGTATGTGTTTGAGCAACACTGGACTAGACTATAGACTAGACTATAGACTAGACTGTAGACCTTGCGAGAGACTAATTTATATACTTATCTATAGACTACGATTTTGGAAAAAGCAGAATAATTTGGGAAAAAAGCAATCTGGTAATGATAATGAAACACTGGGACACTTTATTTTTCATTAACAAGCTTCTATCAAAATTAGATACTAAAACTTTGGGAACGATCTAATCATGATTTGTATGATGGTTTAAACTGTATTCAGGGGGTCTCTTATAAAGGGCGTTGAACAAAACGTGCACTGATATAGCCCATTTTTAGTAGAAAAGAAACTAATACCAAACCAAGACCTCCAATTAAGGGGAACAAATAAGGCCCGATCATTACGAAAATCGTTTAGACTTAACAGATTTTTCTATTATATCTTTTTAGACTTCTAATGCCATAACATTGTACCGTTTTAGAAACTCTGATTCATAAAAATATTTATTCAAATTTACACACTTATCTACTGTATTAGTCAATAATCATATTTATTGACTAATACATATGATTATTTATCGTTACCCATAAACTTGCCAAAAACGTGATGACGATTTATATTATATCAAATCAGATTTGTTTTTTATTATTGTTTTAACACTAAATTTTTACGTCTCATTTCTAAACATATTGTTTAAAAAAGTTTAACAGAAGACAAAAATTCGACCTTTGGTTGTTGTTGGATGATTAGTAAATTAGAATAACAATAAAAAAATATTTTCAATAGTTTTTTTGTGTTAAACAAATTAATCAAATAAATTATTTATTAATATTTAATAGCCTTCATTATAGATATGATTTGAGTAGAAGAACAAGGTGTTAAATTATGATACATTTTGCAACTTATTAAAATATTCAGAAGAAATTAAGAATATTGATTTAGGATTTTAATTCAAAGAAAGTTTGGAATATAGTTAATCCTTTAGACTGATATAAATATTCACCCGAAGAAAAATACGATGTTATTGTATAAAAATATTTTTTTTTTTTAATTTCGCGGATATCAGAAATCCATTTTGTTAAAATTTTTCAGATATATCAATGACTAATACTTGCAAAAATGTATTATACTTGTTTTAATTTTTATTAATTAATTTTAAAAATTTTTATTATTTAATGTTAATTTAGAAATTACTTTCATTTGTAATATATTTTAATGCGACAATCCCCAAAGAAATTGCAACGCAGTTAGAAATTTTTGCAATTTAAATTAAATATCAATAAATTTATAATAAAACAATCGTAAAAATTTATTTTTTGTATGATTTTAAATAAAAATTATATTCAGTTATAGATTTTGCATTCAACGAAATGGCTCAGATATTTTAATGCTTTTCATTTTTTTTAAATGGCGCCTATGATTTATATACTTTTTTACTAAACCAGTATTTAGAAATGTTAATCAACTTTAAACCAGTATTTTACTAATTATAAAAAAAGAATGATAAAATTACAGAATAGCTAGAAGTCATTTTGAAAAGTATTAATTTAATTTATTTGTAGTATTCATGAATTGGGAAGCACTGCTTAGGACTTATCATTACTTATATGGGAATACCACAAAATTTAGACCTTGTAGGATGTTACATAGATATTTTTATATAAATAACACTTAGAAATTTTCGGAATGCTTAACCTTTTAATACCCTCGAAATTTTAGTATGACAATTTATCCACTCCTCATATTGTATATTTGGACCCAGAGTATGAAATTAAAAAGGTGCACCAGATGTTCATATTTGCTCAGTCTCTGGACTCTCCAAGAGATATATTGGATTTTCTCCCAATCTGTTAAAGCAAAGAATTTCAAATCTTCCGAGAAACTGTATATTAACGCTTATAACTAGCTAATAAATGCGATTATAGTAATGAAAATCAATTTAGGCATGTTTTATAGGAACATATATGAACCTTATGTATATTAGGAACAATATTTGCGCCTACCCCGCATATAAGAACCTCTTCATGAATCAAATTAAAAATATCACTATAACAATTAAGTTTCATAAAAGCTAGTTTTATAATAACTTTAATCTTCCTACTTAATTTTAGAAACATCGGTCCATAATAAATAACCTTAGCCCCATTTAATGAACTCTTCAGAAAATGTTTTTTAAGCTCATAACAAGTATAACAACGAAGTTCGATATATCTAAGTTATATAGGAACTAAAATCTTACTTACTTTTATAAGGATCGGTCATTAATTAACTCTACCTCCATATAAGGTCGTCTTCAGAAAATGGTTTAACGCTCATAACAAGCTACCTACATACATACATATATCAGTATAACAAATAAAATTCGACCAAAAAAGTTTTAAATCTCTCTGGCAAATTTGATAAGAATCGGTCCATATTGGATCCATGCCTTTATATAAGGTCCACATAAATTGCTTAAAATTATATATAACTATAAAAATGGTTTGATTTGAACACAAGTCTCTCTTTTAAATTCTTCAGAGATCGGTCTATAATCCAAACCTGATAAAGGCCATATTCCGAAAATTATTATAATATTACTATTGATAACGATTAAAAAAATCAGCATACATCTAATGTATAACACTATTACTTGCTACTAATTCAAGAGTTATTTTTGTGATTAAGTGATTTTCAGAAGAGGGAGCTATGACCAATTATGGGTCGATAAGGAACAAGTTTTATAGAACTCGCGTCGAATCCTGATATTGTTTTTAATTTATAAGTTATATATTTACGATTAAGGGATTTTCGGATGTAGACTTTGTATGAGACAAGGTCAATTATAGACCGATCCTATTTGTATATATACATGACATATTCGTGTAGAATTTTATCCCGGTATTATAACTAAACCCTTTAACTCCACCTCCGGTTATCGTTTAACCTGTAGATATTCTGCCGGTTAAAATTTGTATGAAAACTGTCAATTTAACCTTACGATCAAATATAACCATACATTGAGATAATGGGTGTAAGAATATTTACAATTAAGTATGGATGTAATGACCAATTATGGGGCCGATCCGGAAACAATTTCTCCGGATAATTTGTGTATATCATTATTAATAATGATTTATTAACGATTAAGTGATTTTCGCCAATTATGGGCCTATCCAGGTTATAATTATATGTGCAAGTAATACTGATATTCTAGAGGTATTAATTAAAAATTGATCCTTTTTCGGGGAGTAGGTAAATTATTGGAACTTAATGAAGTTTTAAACCGATTTTACTACGAACTTTGTTAATTCCTAGATTAAAGAAAAGACTTCCGACAAAATGTATTTCTAAAAAAAACTAATAGAGAATGGGAAAAAAAAATTGCTTATCTCGAAAGCATGTCTGATAGAATTATTGAACCCTAGATCACAACGGTATCAGGGGTCTTCAGAAAATTAATTTCCACAAATACAAACACAGACAGATAGAAAGATAGACAGAAAGAAAAGCAGACAAACAGACTATAATAATATAAGAAGTAAAAGTGCTATATTCGACTGTGCTGAATCTTATACACCCACCATCAAATCATTTCCGAAAAGGAATGCTTCTTTATAAATAAACGTTAATGCTTTTGCTATTATCCAAACAACTTTCCAATTTGAAGTAATTTTCTGAAAAAACATGTTTATGGGGGTTGGGTCAGTCATTGACCGTTCCTCATCATCGGTAGAAAGATTTCAGTTCCTATAAAACTTGTTTATATCGAATATCATTACTGCTCTCATATTTTTAACCAGTAATGAGCGTTAAAGTTATTTTCTGATGTGGACCCTATATGGAGATGGGGTCAATTTTAATTTCCTGAAGGGGATCTTAAATGGCAGGTGTGAACTGTTTTCGGCAAATCCTAATCGAAGTCGGTAGGAAGGTTTCAGTTCCCATAAAACTTGTTTATGTCGAATTTCATAGATCTACTCGTATTTTGAAGCCAGTAATGACCGTTAAAATCATTTTCTGAAGGGGACCTTATATGGGGAGTAGGGACAATTTTACAGCACGATTTTCGTTTATACAAAACTTGTGTATGTCGAAGATTATCGCGGTACTGGTATTTTTAAACCAATAATGAGAGTTTAAGTCATTTTCTGGAGGGGACCTTATATAAACTTTTGTAGAACGATTTAGGTTCATACACAAGTCTTGTTTATGTCGAATTTTAGCGCTGTACTCGAATTTGTAAGCCAGTATTGGCGTTGAATTCATTTTCTGAAGGGGACCTTATATGGGGAGTAGGGTCGATTATCGACCGATCCTCATAAAATTTGGTAGAGAGATTTTTTGATGGTGGTTATAAAAAGGTAGAAAATTAGTTTTTTCTAGGGTAATTAATAAAATGTCTAAAATATGACTCAGACCTTTCTGAAATGATTGATTTTGGTGTTATATATAAATATTAATTTCTCTGACGTATGAATAAATAAATTTGTTCTTTCAAAATTAATAAAATCCAAAATTAAGTTTATTTTTTGTTATTATTTGTTTAAGAAATTATCACAAGAAAATGCGTATATTTAAAAAAATGTCTGTTTAGTTTGTTTGTTAACGTCATGAAATTTACTAAGAATTGCAATATTTACTAAAGCTACAGCTGATTTAAAAGCTGTGGAGCAGAAAGAAAATAGAAAAAAAGACTTTAGAAAATGAATCCGGATCAAAGTGAAACAGATTTTACAAGACCATAAATTTAAATTTTAATTAAAAATTAAAATATTAATAAATAATAAAACTATTTAAATTACGCGTTTTGTGCGAAACACATTGTGATTTATATCTATCGATATGTCAAATACTATATTGACAGGAAGTCATCATTTTAATTTCCGCTAACGCCCTCAACTACACCAAATAATTATAACAATTAATTTCTTTTACAATGTCAAAACTGAAATAAAATAATTTCGCAATAAAAACATTTCTATTTTTAATACTCAGGATTCTAGATTTTTCATGATAAAAAACATAAATTAATCAAATATTTAACAAAGAAAATAATTCTTTCTAAACAATTATTTTTAAAAACAATTAATTAAAAAACAATTTTCCCTTTAATAATTAATTGTTTTCAATTAAAAAAAAAAATACAATTTATAGCACCATTTTTGGGCGGTAGAAATAGAGAAATTCTTTGACAATTTTCTAAATGACCAAAATCACACAAATAATGAGAAAAAAGTAATAATATTGGGTGTTTTCTTTGTAAAATTAAGAAAATATATTGTATAAACGACGTATTTAGATGTAAAAGTAAAATAAATTAAATAAATTATTATCTGAATCAATTTGATAAATTCTTTAGACAATATAGATAATTCATTTATTTAGTTAAAACTTTTAGTCTATTATTTTATTTGCTGCCTACTTTGATTCTCTTCTTTGAATGTTTTGATCAGTGATGTCAATCTTTTGAAAGTACATTTTTTTAAACTATACAGACTGCTAATTACTTTTATGCAATCAAGCTGAAATTTATATGAGAAATTTCCAAAAATATTTTACGTTAAATATTATAAACAATTTTTGTTTTCCATTTTTGTACATTAACAATTTATTAAAAATTTGCATGAAACATTTACATACTATAACTAACTATGTATCTCAGGAAAAAATAGTAAGAGCTTTAGAATCGGCTGTACCGAATCTCAAATAACCAATAGTTAATTTAAAGTGGGTATCCCATTTGGGCCGCTCCTTTCGGAATTTATTACTATGATAAACTAATTTATTAGATTTAAACAATATTGTGATTTTCGAAAGAGTACCTCTTTGTGGGGCTTCGTTTAAATACGGATCAAACTCTATAAAATTTTGTAGAGTGTCTAATTTCTTAAAACAAATCACTTTTGTTAATTATATAATAATTTTTAAAGGATTTAGACTAGACTATAGACTAGAG
Organism: Lucilia sericata; assembly: GCF_015586225.1. Classification (NCBI taxonomy): domain Eukaryota; kingdom Metazoa; phylum Arthropoda; class Insecta; order Diptera; family Calliphoridae; genus Lucilia; species Lucilia sericata. Next base: position 101,140 of record NW_023994885.1, on the reverse strand, counting down.
TGTAGACTATCCTATAGACTAGACTATAGACTAGACTATAGACTAGACTATAGACTTGACTATAGACTAGACTATAGACTAGACTATAGACTAGACTATAGACTATACTATAGACTATACTATAGACTATACTATAGACTAGACTATAGACTAGACTATAGACTAGACTATAGACTAGACTATAGACTAGACTATAGACTAGACTATAGACTAGACTATAGACTAGACTATAGACTAGACTATAGACTAGACTATAGACTAGACTATTGACTAGACTATAGACTAGACTATAGACTAGACTATAGACTAGACTATAGACTATACTATAGACTATACTATAGACTATAGACTATACTATAGACTATACTATAGACTATACTATAGACTATACTATAGACTATACTATAGACTATACTATAGACTATACTATAGACTATACTATAGACTATAGACTATACTATAGACTATACTATAGACTATAGACTAGACTATAGACTAGACTATAGACTAGACTATAGACTAGACTATAGACTAGACTATAGACTAGACTATAGACTAGACTATAGACTAGACTATAGACTAGACTATAGACTAGACTATAGACTAGACTATAGACTAGACTATAGACTAGACTATAGACTAGACTATAGACTAGACTATAGACTAGACTATAGACTAGACTATAGACTAGACTATAGACTAGACTATAGACTAGACTATAGACTAGACTATAGACTAGACTATAGACTAGACTATAGACTAGACTATAGACTAGACTATAGACTAGACTATAGACTAGACTATAGACTAGACTATAGACTAGACTATAGACTAGACTATAGACTAGACTATAGACTAGACTATAGACTAGACTATAGACTAGACTATAGACTAGACTATAGACTAGACTATAGACTAGACTATTGACTAGACTATAGACTAGACTATAGACTAGACTATAGACTAGACTATACTATAGACTATACTATAGACTATACTATAGACTATACTATAGACTATAGACTATACTATAGACTATACTATAGACTATAGACTAGACTATAGACTAGACTATAGACTAGACTATAGACTAGACTATAGACTAGACTATAGACTAGACTATAGACTAGACTATAGACTAGACTATAGACTAGACTATAGACTAGACTATAGACTAGACTATAGACTAGACTATAGACTAGACTATAGACTAGACTATAGACTAGACTATAGACTAGACTATAGACTAGACTATAGACTAGACTATAGACTAGACTATAGACTAGACTATAGACTAGACTATAGACTAGACTATAGACTAGACTATAGACTAGACTATAGACTAGACTATAGACTAGACTATAGACTAGACTATAGACTAGACTATAGACTAGACTATAGACTAGACTATAGACTAGACTATAGACTAGACTATAGACTAGACTATAGACTAGACTATAGACTAGACTATAGACTAGACTATAGACTAGACTATAGACTAGACTATAGACTAGACTATAGACTAGACTATAGACTAGACTATAGACGACTAGACTAGACTATAGACTAGACTATAGACTAGACTATAGACTAGACTATAGACTAGACTATAGACTAGACTATAGACTAGACTATAGACTAGACTATAGACTAGACTATAGACTAGACTATAGACTAGACTATAGACTAGACTATAGACTAGACTATAGACTAGACTATAGACTAGACTATAGACTAGACTATAGACTAGACTATAGACTAGACTATAGACTAGACTATAGACTAGACTATAGACTAGACTATAGACTAGACTATAGACTAGACTATAGACTAGACTATAGACTAGACTATAGACTAGACTATAGACTAGACTATAGACTAGACTATAGACTAGACTATAGACTAGACTATAGACTAGACTATAGACTAGACTATAGACTAGACTATAGACTAGACTATAGACTAGACTATAGACTAGACTATAGACTAGACTATAGACTAGACTATAGACTAGACTATAGACTAGACTATAGACTAGACTATAGACTAGACTATAGACTAGACTATAGACTAGACTATAGACTAGACTATAGACTAGACTATAGACTAGACTATAGACTAGACTATAGACTAGACTATAGACTAGACTATAGACTAGACTATAGACTAGACTATAGACTAGACTATAGACTAGACTATAGACTAGACTATAGACTAGACTATAGACTAGACTATAGATTAGACTATAGACTAGACTATAGACTAGACTATAGACTAGACTATAGACTAGACTATAGACTAGACTATAGACTAGACTATAGATTAGACTATAGACTAGACTAGACTATAGACTAGACTATAGACTAGACTATAGACTAGACTAGACTATAGACTAGACTATAGACTAGACTAGACTATAGACTAGACTATAGGCTAGACTATTGACTAGACTATAGACTAGACTAGACTAGACTAGACTATAGACTATAGACTAGACTATAGACTAGACTAGACTATAGACTAGACTATAGACTAGGCTATAGACTAGACTATAGACTAGACTATAGACTAGACTATAGACTAGACTATTACTAGACTATAGACTAGACTATAGACTATACTATTGACTAGACTATAGACTAGACTATAGACTATACTATTGACTAGACTAGACCATAGGCTAGACTATTGACTAGACTATAGACTAGACAATGGAAAGACTATAGACTTCGTCTACGATATAGCTTAATCCATTCTGAGCCGATGATATACTTTAAGGTGTGGGATCAATATTTTTGGGTGTTACAAACATCAGCACAATCGCACAATACCCTCCCCACTATAGTAGTGAAGGGTATAATTACAAACAGAATGACAAACTTACATATCGTCACCTTGAACGAAAACGAAAAATTGCATCAAAACAAATGTCCACACAAAAAATTGGACTCCTCCGACCAAAATTTTATTGGCAAAAAACAAGAGTCGTTGATAGAAACAAACTTTTCAATTTTAATAGGGCCGTTTGCGTTTTATGTGACGATATACCCTTCTCAAGAAGACGAAGGGTAGAATTAAATGAGATCATTTAGATAAGCAAAAGTCCCAAATAATAAAATCCATTATAATTATTGTTTTTTGTTTTGGTTGCAGTTTTTAATTAATTTATTAAATTAAATCATAGGTGTAAAATAATACAGAATTTTATACGATTTCCATGAAAAAAAACTGGTTTATTAGTCTGCACGTGATTTTAGTAGACAACATTTAAAATTCGCCCGACAAATGAACTTTAGATCTTTATGTCAAAACATTAGTGAGGACTAAGCTTTTGCCTATCGTGGGGACAAAAAAAAAATACTCAAAAATTCATTAATCAGGTTTTAGGCTGTTGTATTGTTATTATTTAAAATTTTTTTAAGGTTATTAACTTTAAAAAGGTACTACAGCAAAATCTAAAACATTCTTTATTAGCCCTGATCACTAAAATCCTAAAAGTTTTTTCTTTTAATTTTTTACAAAACACTTTTTCTTGATAGGAAAAACACAAGCAATGATCGTGTTATTAATAATTTTTCTTATAACATCGTCGTTGAACAGCTTCGTCGTGTATGCATGTGTGTGTGTCTTTTATTGAGAAAACCGTATTTCTCTAGTTTTTACCGACAAGCAACGTCCGTATCCATGAGATACGATGAGTTTAAGAGTAGAGTAAAAAGAATGAAATAAAGCGCCGTAAAATAATGAAGCTGAGCTTCATATATAAACCGAACATCTACAATAAATTCAAACATTTATTCGCAAATTGTCAATACGATCGAATGGTTAAAAAAGAAACGGTTGAATTTTTTACTTTTTTATGAAAACAAATTTATTAATTAATTTATTTAATATCAAATAAGCAAAAATTAAATGAAAACAAATGTGTAGCAGAGTGTGTGTGAAAAAATATTTCAATTTAAAATTATAAAGAAAAGGAGAAAAAGGCATTAAAATTTCCTTTTCATGTTGAATTAAAAACTAAAAACTATTATTGAATAGTGTTTTTAAGAATCATTTTAATTCTAAATAAAATAAACTTTTAATAAAAAATGTCCTTTTGTTTTTAACAAGGACTTAAAAAAATAAACTATAACCAAACAATTTTCTTTTAATAGATTTTGTTTAATTTTAAATTATTTAAATTTATTCACGTTAATGAAATACCGGAATAATCGCGGCACAATACTGCAAATACAATTCAGAACATTTTTGGTTAAGAAGCAATACTGGCACAGAAAAAGGTGTTTTCAAGACGGTAAGTTGAACAAAATTTTTATTAACTTTTTATTGATTTCATTTATTAAAGAGAAAGTCGGTCTACCTTTAATAGTAATTTATATAGTCAGAATATTTTTTAATTATTTCAAGTAGTTATATGTTTTTCGATTCCTTCCAAATTCAGTTTCCTGGATGTAAGTTAATAAGTTTTAAATGAGGACGTAGTTATACTTAGGCAATTATCAGACCTTTAGTGAGCTCCTTTACCAGAGCCTTTTATGAGAATCAAACTCACGACAGAGTACAATACTATTAATTAACATAGCGGAGGCACCCTGGACTCTAGTTTATAACAATTTTCCAATTAGTTTTCCCAACCGATTAAATATCTGTAATAACATTACTCCCAAGATATTTTGATATAATTTCGATGATTAAAGAGAAAATTTTCCAGCGATTTAGTGTCCTCTTCGCATTCTCTATATTCGTCTAAATGCGCTTGTACAATTTGGTATAATAGTGGCCATGTATCAACTAAGAATAAGTTTTTGCATTTCTCTGGTTATCTTCCTCCAGCCCCTTCCCTTTATAGTCAGTACATTTTATTGCCGATTATCCTCGAATGTCCTGGTACACAGAAATGTTTCCAGAGCATTGAGTGACGTAGCGCTTATAGGCTATAGTCTGGTATGTAGCCTAGACTATAATTAATATCCCGGACTACTATATATTCTATAGTCTGGGCTATACTCTAGTCTATAGTCTATACTATAGTCTAGTATATGGTCTGGACTATAATCTAGTCTATTGTCCGAAATATAGCCTAGTCTATTGTCTACACTATAGTCTATAGTCTGGGCTATAATCTAGTGTATTGTCTGGACTGTAGTCTAATATATAGTCTAGACTATAGTCTAGACTATAGTCTAGTCTATAGTGTGGACTGTAGTCTGGTCTATAGTCTGGTCTATAGTCTGATGTGTAGTCTATTATATAGTCACGACTGTAGTATATCCTATAGGCAGTACTATAGTCTACTCTATAGTCAGGACTATAATCTAGTCTATAGTCAGGACTATAATCTAGTCTATAGTCAGGACTATAGTCCAGTCCATAGTTTGGAATATATTCTAGTCTATAGTCTGGATTATAGTTTAATCTATATTCTGGGCTATAATCTAGTGTATAGTCTGGACTATAGTTTGGTTTATAATCTAATGTATAGTCTGGACTATAGTCTAGTCTGGACTATAATCCAGTCTATAGTCTGGATTGAAATCTAGTCTATAGTCTGGATTGTAGTCTAGTCTATAGTTTGGTCTGAAGTCTATTATATAGTCAGGACTGTGGGATATTCTACAGACAGAACTATAGTCAATTCTATAGTCAGGACTATAGTCTATTCTATAGTCAGGACTATAGTATATTCTATTGTCAGGACTGTAGTATATTCTACAGTCTGGATTATAGTCTATTCTATAGTCAGGACTATAGTCTATTCTATAGTCAGGACTATAGTATATTCTATAGTCTGGACTATAGTCTATTCTATATTCAGGACTATAGTCTATTCTAAAGTCAGGACTATAGCATATTCTATAGTCTGGATTATAGTCTATTCTATAGTCTGGATTATAGTCTATTCTATAGTCAAGACTATAGACAAGACAAGGACTATAGTCTAGTCTATAGAGTCTATTATTAGTATTAATAGATATTATAATTAATGAAGTGGCCTCCGGTAGGTTAGTGGTTAGTGTTCTAGACTGGTAGACCGGAGGTGGTGGGTTCGATTCCCACCTGAGGCACTGGTTAAGGAGCGCACAACAGGCCCGATAGAGGCCTAGGTGTATTTCTTCGGATTTGATGTATATACATCCTCCTTTCAAACTAACTAACTAACTAATTAATGAAAAAACCAAAATGAAAATTTTTCTAACGCGCCAATTATTTTCCGATCCTCGATATATCCACAAGGTTGATGTGTTTGCTTAATTATATTGCAAGACTATATTAATTTTTATACTATAAAATATGGAGACACATTGATTTTGTCGTTCCAATTCTTAGATTTTAAGGCGAACTAAACATGTCTGTTTGCCTGAGGGTCTTAGAAAAGCACGATATCGGCCAAACGGGTGGAGCTAAAGAAGTCCTATATTCTGTATTAAAAGGGTTTATTGAGCACTATTAGTTTATTCGAATTTATTAATATTTTTATTGTTTGTTGTCTTACACGTTTTTTTTCGCAAATTTGTATAAACATTTTTAATTTTGCTAGCAATCGCCGTTTAAAACGATTTATCATAAGTGAAATAAAAGATTTGACATTTATTAGTACATTGCTTTAGGCAACAGGTTGTCAAAATTTTGACTTATATTCATGAAGTACTATTATTCAAAAATTTACTTTGTTTAACTTTAATAAATAATTACAAAGGGTTTCGTTTACTCTATGATATATCACCCAAAATGTGTCAAATCTTGTTAAGGCTAAAAAAAATGCAAAATAGAAAGTAATACGAGACTAAATGATCTAAAATTATTTCTTAATTAAATCACACTTATAATACATATTTTAGTGCGACTTAAACTTAATTTTAGAATTATTTTTAATTTAAACCCTTATTTTAAGCAATTATTCTTTAGTAGAAGAAAGTTTTAATAGTAATAATGATAACAGATATTTATATAAAAATAATTGTTTACACTCTTGTGAAACTTATTGCTTATTTGTTTATTCAAAAATTAATTTTCAAATTTAAATTAAAAATATTATTTTGTAAAATATTACTTTTTTTTAGTTAAAGTTAAAATTTTAAATTATTGCTATTAAATTTAATTATTCCTACTATGTATTTATCTTATACAAATACAACCGTTAAGCGTCACGAAATTGTAACTATTTATTTATTTAAAATTTTTTGTTAGCAACAAATTAATTTTTAATAATTATATTGTAATATGATTATCATTACTTTCATTACATGTTATTTTTTTTGACATGTTGTAAATATTTAATAAAATATTTACTTATTTTTCTTTAAATATTTAAATTTCTTTATAAGTGAAATATTTGTTAGATTTTTTAATAATTTAATTATGTACTTTGCATAAAAATTACTAAAATTAAGGCATTAAGTTTTGCCTATTAAGATTTAAATGTTAATTAATGCTAATTTTTAATTAAATATTGAATAGATTAACAAAAAGATGTTCACGCCTACAAAGTAATTTCACAAAACTTCATCTGAAAGATACATATTTGTTAAAATAATTGTATTTTTTTTTGGCAGGAAATAATGTGTTAATTATTTTTTGTAGATTTTCATGCCAAAACTGTAACAATAGTAATTTGAGTCAAATCGGCTAATGTCCCCTCTAAAGTTTATAAGTGAGCAGTGAAGTTTATTCCATAGTCAGTACTATAGTCTATAGTCAGCACTTAGTGTAGCACTTTGTTTTGCCTATAGTCTGGACTATAGTCTGGACTATAATCTAGCCTATAGGTTAGACTATAGTCCATATAATCTGGACTATAGTCTTGCCAATAGTCTAGTAGTAGCCTAAAGTCTGGACTATAGTCTAGCCTATAGTCTGGACTATAGTCTAGCCTTTAGTCTGGAAAATAGTCTGAATTGTAGCGTCTGAGGGGAGGAGAGGGGTTATATTCTAGTCTATGGTCTGGACTATAGTTTATAGTCTAGTCTGTACTATAGTCTAGTTTTTATTAGGGACTATAGTCTAATCTACAGTCTTGACTATAGTTTAATCTATAGTCTTGACTATAGTTTAATAATCTGTAATCTTGACTATTGTTTAATCTATAGTTTGATCTATAGTCAATAGTCTGGACCTTAGTTTGATCTATAGTCAATATTCTGGACCTTAGTCTAATATATAGTCTTAATTATTGTCTTTAGTTTTGACTACTACAGTACAGACTATAAACTTCATAGTCTGTACTATAGTTTGGACTACTACAGTACATACTATAAACTTCATAGTCTGTACTATAGCATAGTCTATAGTTTAGTTAATAGTCTGGACTGTGTCTCTGTCTATAGTATATAGTCGAAACTATCCATTGTCTGTACTTTAGTTATAGTCTATAGGCCGGACTATATTCTAGTCTATTGTCTGGTTTTAGTCTGGAATGTAGTTTAATCCAATTTGTACTATAGTCGAGTTTACATTCTGGATTATATATAGGTTTGTTTACTATATAGTCAAGTCTATATTCTGGAATGTCTTTAGTCTTTAATAGGGACTATAGTTTAATCTATAGTCTGGAATGTAGTCTAATCTATACTCTTGTCTATAGTCGGGACTATAGTGTGTACTTTAGTCTAGTTTATAGTCCGGACAGTCTAGTCTAGGTCTGGACTATAGTCTGGAATGTAGTATAATCTAATTTGTACTATAGTCCAGTTTATAGTCTAGACTATAGTACAGTCTATGGTCTGAACTATAGTTTAGTTTATAGTCTAGTCTAAAGTATGGAATGTAATCTATTCCGTGATCTGTACATTAGTCTATAGTTAGGACTATATCTAGTCCTTAGTAGCGACTATAGCCTAATCAATAGTATGGAATGTAGTCTAATCTATGGTCTGGAAAATAGTCTTATCTATAGTCAATAGTTTGTAGTCTATAGTTTGAACTATAATATAGTCTATAGTCTGGACTATAGTATAGTCTTGTCTATAGTCGGGACTATGGTCTGTACTTTAATCTAGTTTATAGTCCGGACTATAGCTTTTTAAAGTCTAGTCGATAGTATGGTCTATAGTCTGGCCTACTGTCTAATCTATAGTATGGACTACTGTTTAGTCTATAGTTTGGAATTTTGTGTAGTCTATATTCTATATTCTAGCCTAATAGTCTAGGTAATAGTCTGGTCTGAAGACTAGACTTAATCGGGTTATAATTTGCCTTTTTTCTACTTTTTATTTGTATTTATTAGTATTTGGTCTAATAGAATTAATTAAAGATAACTAATAGGTCCGGATTCTTTCTCTACAAGTCAAAATATACAAATGAAAAAAATTTTAATTTAAGCTTTAATTTTAAATTTATTAATTTATTTAATTGCAAAATGTATTTAATAAATGTCAGCTAATTTGATTTTTTTTACTAAAAATACGACAAAATTTCGTTATATACTAAACAAATTTTATTAACAAAAATTTGCTAAATAAAAATATATGTTAATTTATTGGCAAAATAGACAGGGCCATATATTGGATTTCTTTTGTCATTTAAAGAATAAAAAAGTTGTGTTATAAATAGAGTGGAAATGATTAGGATTTATTAAATCTATTTATTGAGATTTGGCAATGTCTATTAATATTTGGCAATGGACTTTGTTTGTGTGTTTTATTCATAATGTTTAATAAGTGTTGCAGTATGGACTACGTAACTTTCTTTTAGGCTGTTTATATCTTTACTAAAATCATTAACAGATTTTAGTTTGAAAGTCTATTCCATGAATTTTTATTAACGACAATGTGTTCTTATTTAGAACTTATTTCAGATGCTAAAATTAATGCCTTTGTAGAAGAATTTTCTACTTTTTATTTAGAAAATTTCCTCTACTTATTGACATTTTATTAAAAATATGCAAACATATACATAAACCATATACAAACAAAATTTAATTCCAAAAAAAATGTCCATACAAAACAATCAACAACAATATAAAATTTATCAATGTAAATTAATATTGGACATAAAACAAACTGGCGTCTGGAAGCAAATCGTCGACAACTAATGAACCAAGAAGAAAGTGTCTCAATATTACAATTGTTTTGTAAATTGTTTGTTGGCAAAATGAAGAAAGTAGGAACGCAATCACTAGGTAAAAAAAAAACTGATTTTAAACGATCGTAAGAATTCATAAAATACCCTAATATTGTAGACCGAATTAAAATAAATAGTGTTCTAGTAGGTTAGACTAAAGGTCGTGTATTCGCTTCCCACTAAAGTCACTGGTAAAGGAGCGCCCAACAGGCCCGATGGAGGCCTAGGTGTATTTCTTCGGAATAGTCTTATTTAATCGACTATAAAATTATTAACTGTCTCTATAAAATGTTGTCAATTTCACTTAATAATTTCAAGCGATTTTTTAAATTTTATTGTATTTATTGTAAATCTTTTAACCACATAATTTCTAAATAAATAAGAATAAAAGTATTAAGCATATGTATAACGTTTGATGATATTAAATTTACTTCCGTTTTTTTTGTACTTAAAAAAATTTTAATTAAGAAATTACTGAGCATCTTCCTAGTACCCTTTCTTTACAATGGAGGCGCCAAACTACAGGCGACAAGTTTTCATTATTAGTTTAATTAAAAATTTTCTAAAAGAGGTTAAAAAATTGGAGTAATAGTATGATGTTAACAAGCATTCCTGGACGAAATCCCTTATAATTTTAAAATTTAATGATTTTATAATACCTCTCACAGAGTGCTTGAACCTAATTTCGTCAAAGGTTTGTCAATGACAGAGAAAATGTTCTAGTGTTTGTTTCGTTGTGCCGTTTCGTTGTTCCAATCGCATTTGTCATATTAACTTTCTTAAGCTCTTTGATCTCAATAGCAAGTCGAACGAATAAGAATCGATTATATAAGATCAGAATGTATATAATTTTATTGGTCTACTACTAATATCGATTACGATGGAAGCGTGTTACAAGACTAACATTCTTCATTTCAGTCTTTCTGCTGATAACATGATAGGTCCTAGTGGAAAAGTTCTTTTCCAAAGTCCAACCTCTCGACTTTAAAATATAGATTTAGGGCGGGGTTTACAGTTGAAATTTTCGAAACTTAGCTAAAATTTCTTGCTTTAGTGTGATCTGTAAAATCGGCCCTTAACTTCTGTTATATTTTTCGCTTTCATGAGTTTTTACTAAATATCTTGTCAAACTTGAGAGCCGTGCGATAATGGCATAACATTACCGATTACAGCATGGGTCTGTTACACTTATCAAATGTTATGAAAACTTTTTTAAGAAAAAACTTAGGTTACGTTGATAGGAGGATGTATCTACTTTAAATCCGAAGATATACACCTAGGCCACTATGGGACCTGTTGTGCACGCCTTTTCATGAAAAATGTTTCTTGGTAAAAACAAAAAGTATTCCCTGAATGGGCGTAATTCCTGAGAATTTGAGAGATGCTATATCCGGAATAATGTCAAACCCAAGATATTTGGATCTTATTTCGGCGAAAGCCTGTGCCCATAATTCAGTGTGTCTACTCAGAATACATACTATCATACTAACATCAGACTTGCTTATTTTGAGGAGGTTGCTTGCTTTCGTTAGGTTACCCCATAGGTTCTTTGTGGATCTATCCACTGTTTCATTTTTCTAAGAGGCCGTATGGGATTCTCTCACCCGTATATTTAATTCTGCCCTCCTAGCGTCAAATGGTTTTGCGTTTGTCAGGTTAACTACCTCAAGTTCCCTTCCCTTTAAAGCTATTACCAAGCCGACAGCTTGGTACCCATATAATGTAAGCCTTGCCTCTGAGAGAGTATTCGGTTAGGGATTTCTTACAATCCAATGCGGTGTTAGATTTAACTTTATCACCTGATATCGTTCTAATTGTCTTCTAGCTGTCGGTAAATATGGTGCCAATTAACGCATTTCGTTATTGGTCGGACTTCTGTCAGGAAGCTAGTGTTATGATTAGGTAGATTTTTGTTTCTGAGTCCTCAATATAGAACTCCAGACCCAGTTTGTCCCGTTTTTATAGAGTCATTCGTGTAGCAATGAATTTTTAATGTTCCACTTGACCATGACATTCTATGTGGGATTACATAATTTTTTTGCATGATGGTAAAAATAAATTTGTAACATCGTTCTTATTTGTTTAAAATATTGGAAATTATTTTAATTTATTATTTTCTAAACACACAATTTTCGTGCTCTTAAACAATCAAAAAAAAATTCCAAGGTAAAACAAACCTACAGTTAGTGAACTAAGCTGATCTTGAGCTTAAAGTGCCATCACGCGATTATCACCACTGTTTGAGGGCAATTACAAGTATTCAAACATTCTTTTAAAATTACATAAATCTCTTAATGTCGCATGTCGCTCAAATTGTGTATAAAGGGCCTTTAAATTTTTATGTAAATTTAACAGATTACTGTAATGATACTGCTTTAAGTAGCTGATGATCAGCTTCTATAGTAATTAAAAGGCGTTAGGAGGCACTTGAACTAAACCGCAAAGTGTTAAACCAATCGATCGCTTATAATCATTTAGATGATGACTAACTATTAGCTGTTGTGGAAGTATGTATATTATTCAATATTAACTTAATTATTATAATATTTCATTTAAATGATCATAATGATGACTGAACATGTGTAAACGATCTGGCGCTGCAGTTGTCTAACAAACGTTACATTTCTTTGCTTAAATATTCCGTCCAAACGTTATTGTTATATCCATAAGTATGTTGAGTACTTGTTCGAAGTGAAGTATATTCAATAAAATTTATATGAATGTGTATTTTTTTGTTTTTTTTTTTATTATTATTCATATTATTAGGAGAATATTTTGTTAGTGTAAAACTTGGTTGATGTACGTATGTATGTATGATTGCATGTGTATCTTTCCGCTTTTATACTGGCTCGTGCCAGTATGTCTGGCAGTTACTGCTATAAACCAGATAAATTTGCTTTCTTGTAAATTTGTTATTGTTTTTCGTTTGCGTTTGATTTCTATTCAATGGGTATCAACCAACCAACAACCATCACATAAAGAAGTAGTGGCTGGCATATATTCAAAATTTTTAAGATTTTTTTTTTTCAAAATGCAGAGATAGATAATCTATTGGCTTATTGGCCACATACATAAATTGTCATGTTAACTTGTTTTTTGTTTTTAAATCAAAGTTTGCAAAAACAACTTGCAAAATATTTATTCTACTTCTAGTTAGAAGTAGTAATTAAATATGCAATTATTAATAGTTCTTTTCAGCTTCTTTTCTACTGACTAATTGTGACGACATTTAGAGAAATTTGCATCAGCTAGTTCGATCCAGTTCACGCTTGATTGTTGCAGATATTAAATGGGTTTCAAATATTTGATACAGTTTATAAGAAAATATCAAAATCATCATTATACTGTATGAATAATAATTTTTAATTATTGAATTTTTAAAATTTTTAAAATGTTTATAATTAAATTTGAATATTTAATGTATTTATGAATTAAAAAATTAAAAAAAGGCGCGTAAACAACTTAATAAAGACATTTTTCCTGAAATTAATTAATATCGATTTATTAGATCAATTACAAATATGAAAATATTCATACAACTTTTGGTACAATACCCGGCGCAACGGCGCAATGCCCGCTGCAACGGATAAAATGGTACAAAAGTCAATAATCGATTGGAATTTTTCCTGTTTTGCTATTACTGAGCTCCACTACTAAACTAAGGTTCAGTTCTAATTCAGTTCTAGTTCAGTTCTAGTTCAGTTCTAGTTCAGTTCTAGGTCAGTTCTAGTTCAGTTCTAGTTCAGTTCTAGTTCAGTTCTAGTTCAGTTCTAGTTAGTTGTAGTTCAGTTCTAGTTCGGTTCTAGTTCAGTTCTAGTTTAGTTCTAGTTCGGTTCTAGTTCAGTTCTAGTTCAGTTCTAGTTCAGTTCTAGTTCAGTTCTAGTTCAGTTCTAGTTCATTCTAGTTCAGTTCAGTTCAGTTCTAGTTCAGTTCTAGTTTCAGTTCTAGTTCAGTTCTAGTTCAGTTCTAGTTCAGTTCTAGTTCAGTTCTAGTTCAGTTCTAGTTCAGTTCTAGTCAGTTCTAGTTCAGTTCTAGTTCAGTTCTAGTTCAGTTCTAGTTCAGTTCTAGTTCAGTTCTAGTTCAGTTCTAGTTCAGTTCTAGTTCAGTTCTAGTTCAGTTCTAGTTCAGTCTAGTTCAGTTCTAGGTCAGTTCTAGTTCAGTTCTAGTTCAGTTCTAGTTCAGTTCTAGTTCAGTTCTAGTTAGTTGTAGTTCAGTTCTAGTTCGGTTCTAGTTCAGTTCTAGTTCAGTTCTAGTTCGTTCTAGTTCAGTTCTAGTTCAGTTTCTAGTTCAGTTCTAGTTCAGTTCTAGTTCAGTTCTAGTTCAGTTCTAGTTCAGTTCTAGTTCATTCTAGTTCAGTTCTAGTTAGTCAGTTCTAGTTCAGTTCTAGTTCAGTTCTAGTTCAGTTCTAGTTCAGTTCTAGTTCAGTTCTAGTTCAGTTCTAGTTCAGTTCTAGTTCAGTTCTAGTTCAGTTCTAGTTCAGTTCTAGTTCAGTTCTAGTTCAGTTCTAGTTCAGTTCTAGTTCAGTTCTAGTTCAGTTCTAGTTCAGTTCTAGTTCAGTTCTAGTTCAGTTCTAGTTCAGTTCTAGTTCAGTTCTAGTTCAGTTCTAGTTCAGTTCTAGTTCAGTTCTAGTTCAGTTCTAGTTCAGTTCTAGTTCAGTTCTAGTTCAGTTCTAGTTCAGTTCTAGTTCAGTTCTAGTTCAGTTCTAGTTCAGTTCTAGTTCAGTTCTAGTTCAGTTCTAGTTCAGTTCTAGTTCAGTTCTAGTTCAGTTCTAGTTCAGTCAGTTCTAGTTCAGTTCTAGTTCAGTTCTAGTTCAGTTCTAGTTCTTTCTAGTTCTGTTCTAGTTCAGTTCTAGTTCAGTTCTAGTTCAGTTCTAGTTCAGTTCTAGTTCAGTTCTAGTTCAGTTCTAGTTCAGTTCTAGTTCAGTTCTAGTTCAGTTCTAGTTCAGTTCTAGTTCAGTTCTAGTTCAGTTCTAGTTCAGTTCTAGTTCAGTTCTAGTTAGTTCTAGTTTAGTTCTAGTTCGGTTCTAGCTCAGCTCTAGTTCAGTTCTAGTTCAGTTCTAGTTCAGTTCTAGTTCAGTTCTAGTTCAGTTCTAGTTCAGTTCTAGTTCAGTTCTAGTTCAGTTCCAGTTCAGTTCTAGTTCAGTTCTAGTTCAGTTCTAGTTCAGTTCTAGTTCAGTTCTAGTTCTAGTTCAGTTCTAGTTCAGTTCTAGTTCAGTTCTAGTTCAGTTCTAGTTCAGTTCTAGTTCAGTTCTAGTTCAGTTCTAGTTCGGTTCTAGTTCAGTTCTAGTTCAGTTCTAGTTCAGTTCTAGTTCAGTTCTAGTTCAGTTCTAGTTCAGTTCTAGTTCAGTTCTAGTTCAGTTCTAGTTCAGTTCTAGTTCAGTTCTAGTTCAGTTCTAGTTCAGTTCTAGTTCAGTTCTAGTTCAGTTCTAGTTCAGTTCTAGTTTCAGTTCTAGTTCAGTTCTAGTTCAGTTCTAGTTCAGTTCTAGTTCAGTTCTAGTTCAGTTCTAGTTCAGTTCTAGTTCAGTTCTAGTTCAGTTCTAGTTCAGTTCTAGTTCAGTTCTAGTTCAGTTCTAGTTCAGTTCTAGTTCAGTTCTAGTTCAGGTTCTAGTTCAGTTCTAGTTCAGTTCTAGTTCAGTTCTAGTTCAGTTCTAGTTCAGTTCTAGTTCAGTTCTAGTTCAGTTCTAGTTCAGTTCTAGTTCAGTTCTAGTTCAGTTCTAGTTCAGTTCTAGTTCAGTTCTAGTTCAGTTCTAGTTCAGTTCTAGTTCAGTTCTAGTTCAGTTCTAGTTCAGTTCTAGTTCAGTTCTAGTTCAGTTCTAGTTCAGTTCTAGTTCAGTTCTAGTTCAGTTCTAGTTCAGTTCTAGTTCAGTTCTAGTTCAGTTCTAGTTCAGTTCTAGTTCAGTTCTAGTTCAGTTCTAGTTCTGTTCAGTTCTAGTTCAGTTCTAGTTCAGTTCTAGTTCTGTTCTAGTTCAGTTCTAGTTCAGTTCTAGGTTCTGTTCTAGGTATAGTTCAGTTCTAGTTCGGCTCTAGATCAGTTTTAGTTCCCAAAATATTAATTGGAAATTTTCTTTAAATTCTTTATTTCAATTTACTGGTACGTCAAAGTATTGATTTACGTAATTCCTGACGAATAGATGTAATTTTTGATATTTTTGGTAAATTTTACGGACTATGTTAAAGATAATACAACAAAAAGCCGAAGTGTTAAGTAAATATTCAACTTTAAACATTAAGATCTGACTTAGATCGAAATTAAATTCTGTGACAGGGAGATAAAGAATAGAAATACCTCTAAAAATTATTGTGAAATTAAATGTAAATATTAATTGAATAAAATCTATTAAAAATATGGAACAAATGTTTAAATACATTTTTATTTCAACACATTAAAATTGTTATCAATTAAAAAATAAATTCTTAAAAACAGATACAGATCCTTAAAATTATATTTCCTATTAAAAATAAATAAATATTTACAGTATAAGTATTTTTAACGATCTTGTTATTTATTTACACATTAATCCAATTTTAATTAATTACTATTTCTGTTTTCTCATATAAATTTATGGCAAACATTTTCATTTATTTTGATATTTTTGTAATAATTGTTTGGTTTTATTTTTCTGAATTCATTGCTAAAAATTTTCTCAATGACATTTAATTAATTGAAGATCATTGACTTACATAAAGAAGCGAAAAATAATAACAAAAAGTAAGGAAATAGTATTGAACTTGAACAATTTCATTGGGTTTGTGGTCTCTAAAAAATATTGTACTTAAAAAAAAAAATACATATAAAACACCCATAGTTTTAATTAATTAATGAGACACCAATTAAAAAATTGAAAAATATAAAAACAACTTCAGAGCTAAATATCCCGAACAGCAATATGCCAATTGTGTTCTTAATTTTTTTTTTGAGAAAAATAAAAACAATTAATTTATTAAAAGTAATAAAACAAAATTAATAACATTTTTCAAATTTATCTTATCTTTGCAGCTTATTGAACTTTTGGTATTAACTGGAACTTTTCTACGAACTAGAACGTTTTAAAGGAAATGTAAATAACTCGCCCCTTTATAAAATTATATTGAAAAAAAGGGTTAAAAATACACAGACAAAAACACAGCACAAATCGTTAAACAAAATTCTAAAACTTTATACTTTTTAAATTAATAATTTGAAAACCTTAAAACTAAAATGTCTGCCGCCATGATTGCCATATTGAAACTATTGTTTTTATGCGCTTTGGCTCATACTGTTAGCTGTTTGGCTTTACCGGCCACCAGTGTACCCAAAACTTATGAAACTACCACTGATCCTCCACATAATATTCCCGAATATTTAATTGTACGCGGTGAAGATGGTTCACAGGAAAATTCTGACTACAAATTGGCCGCCTCGATATTGTTGAAATCATTTCAGGATCCTGTAGCCGATCAAACATTAGAAGAGTGCAGTAATCCCTCTCATAAGGCCGTCTTTTCACCTTATGATTATACTGTTTTATTGGCCATGTTGGTTATATCTTTGGGTATTGGCATCTTCTATGGTTTCTTTAAGAAATCGGGCAGTTCCTCGAATGAATTTTTATTGGGCTCGGAAATGAGCATATTCCCGGTGACACTTAGTTTGACTACTAGTTTCATAACGGCCATTGAATTGTTGGGTAATCCCTCGGAAATGTACTTCCAGGGTACACAATTTGTTTTGATAGGTAAGTTAATATGGTTGTTGTTTAAATGTGTATTAAATTTCAAAATCCATTTTCCAGTTATCCCCATGGTATTTGTTATACCCGTAGCTGTTAAAATCTTTTATCCGATTTATTTCAAAATGGAATTGACCAGTTGTTATGAATATTTGGGTATACGTTTTGGCAAGGAAATTCGCGTCCTTGGTGCTGTATTATATGTAATACAGGTAAGAATTTTGTACTTTATTAAAAATCTTATATAGTTTATTATAATTTGTTAACAAAATTTCAGATGTGTTTCTATACCGCGGTGGCTGTTTTAGCGCCCGCTATAGCATTGTCAAAGGCCACGGGTTTAAATACAAAAATAGCTGTGATTTTAATTTATGTTGTATGTGTATTCTATTCATCTCAAGGTGGCATGAAAGCTGTCGTTATTGCCGATACTTTTCAGGTAAGAAAAACTTAATTTTATCACAAAAATCAAAGGTTATGATTCAGACCTAATTAAGTTCTAGTTCAGCTCTTGTTCAGTTCTAGTTCAGTTCTAGTTCAGTTCTAGTTCAGTTCTAGTTCAGTTCTAGTTCAGTTCTAGTTCAGTTCTAGTTCAGTTCTAGTTCAGTTCTAGTTCAGTTCTAGTTCAGTTCTAGTTCAGTTCTAGTTCAGTTCTAGTTCAGTTCTAGTTCAGTTCAGTTCGTTCAGTTCTAGTTCAGTCCTAGTTCAGTCCTTCTAGTTCAGTTCTAGTTCAGTTCTAGTTCAGTTCTAGTTCAGTTCTAGTTCAGTTCTAGTTCAGTTCTGGTTCAGTTCTAGTTCAATTCTAGTTCAGTTCTAGTTCAGTTCTAGTTCAGTTCTAGTTCAGTTCTAGTTCAGTTCTAGTTCAGTTCTAGTTCAGTTCTAGTTCAGTTCTAGTTCACAATTCACAATTGTAGTGTTTTTCTTGTGTGAAATTCATAATATTGTTTTTATATAAAATGGAAAATTGTTTGTGGGAGAAAGTTTAATGACATTACCAGGTCTACACAAATGCTGGGGAGTGGGGAAAAGTTTAACGACGTTGACAGGTCTATGCAATAGTTTCGATATCAGCTGCGTTTTTAATTAAAATTGCTGGAGTATTTTCAGTTTTTCTGGCAAATATTGATCCATTTCGTGACCATATATATTTCCAGTTGTTTTCTTTGGCTTTTGTTTTTGCAAGCCAAAGAAGTTTACGATTAGGAGCAGTTAAACAATCATTTATATAAATAAATCCGCTATTGTTGTCATTATTAATTATGCTACCTTCAATTCTATGGCGTTTGATTCTTCCCATAAATTCCTTTTTTTTGATATGGGTTGTAAATTCAACAAAAATTTTGTCTTTGACGCTTTTTAGACGGTAAACATCGCTGATATCATATTCAGTAATATTTACGTTTATTGACTCAGCTATTTTTTTAACGATATCATAAGGTTGCATTTGTGTGTTTTTTACGTTTTTTATTTCTATTTTTTTGCTTAGCATCTGTTGTTGGATATTATTAATTTTAGTGTCCATTTCTTTTATCTCTTTTTTGTTTTTCCTATTCTCTTCTCTCATCTCTCCCATTTGTCCTAAGAGATTAGAAAGAGTTGTTGTTATTTGAGAAAGGGCAGTTTTCATCTCTTCTTTAAAATTATCATCAGATTGGCCAATTTTGAGAGCTAATTGCTCAACGAAGGTTTTTAGATCAATTATATTTGTTTTGACACCATTAACTTCAGTCTTCACTTCGTTGACATCAGATTTAAGCTCGGCTTTAATTGTGCAAATACTCGATTGCAACTCGTTTAGAGAAATTGAGTCTTTAAAACGTTTAGTCTGCTCATTTTCATTACCATCATTCTCCCTTATTTGCTTTTGTTGTTGCTTCTCCTGATATAATACAACTTCATAGGTGTTGTTTGTTGTTGATTTAGCGCGGGGTTTACATAAATGACATTTCCAAATAGCCTTACGATCATTGTTCATGCTATTGTATGTTGATTCGGAGAGAGGACTGCAGGGATTGAAGTGGAAGCTGTTGTTGCAATTAAAGCATTTAACATAGTTGCTCGGTAAAGGTTCACTACACTGTTTGCAAGTACGTATGATGATTGGAAGAGAGACCATTTCAGATTTTGCTTTGAGCTAATTTTCGTTTTATGATATAGATTTATGTTTGTTATTTTGTATTTTGAAAGTTTTAATTGTTTACTAAGAAAATCTTATTTTCACTGCACTTTATTTAATTTTATTGTTTTGTACTTTTGATAGGTATGATTTTATATATGTCTTTATATTTTTATTGAATTTTTATTCACTTTTAAGCGACTATTGTATACTATTTAACAAGCACTACTCAAACACGTCTGTATACATTCGCAGTTGAACAGTTCTAGTTCAGTTCTAGTTCAGTTCTAGTTCAGTTCTACTTCAGTTCTAGTTAAGTTCTAGTTCAGTTCTAGTTCAGTTCTAGTTCAGTTCTAGTTCAGTTCTAGTTTAGTTCTAGTTCAGTTCTAGTTCAGTTCTAGTTCAGTTCTAGTTCAGTTCTAGTTCAGTTCTAGTTCAGTTCTAGTTCAGTTCTAGTTCAGTTCTAGTTCAGTTCTGGTTCAGTTCTAGTTCAGTTCTAATTCAGTTCTAGTTCATTTCTGGTTCATTTCTAGTTCAGTTCTAGTTCAGTTTAAGTTCAGTTCTAGTTCAGTTCTAGTTCAGTCTAGTTCAGTTCTAGTTCAGTTCTAGTTCAGTTCTAGTTAATTTCTAGTTCAGTTCTAGTTCAGTTCTAGTTCAGTTCTAGTTCAGTTCTAGTTCAGTTCTAGTTCAGTTCTAGTTCTAGTTCTAGTTCAGTTCTAGTTCAGTTCTAGTTCAGTTCTAGTTCAGTTCTAGTTCAGTTCTAGTTCAGTTCTAGTTCAGTTCTAGTTCAGTTCTAGTTCAGTTCTAGTTCAGTTCTAGTTCAGTTCTAGTTCAGTTCTAGTTCAGTTCTAGTTCAGTTCTAGTTCAGTTTTAGTTCAGTTCTAGTTCAGTTCTAGTTCAGTTCTAGTTCAGTTCTAGTTCAGTTCTAGTTCAGTTCTAGTTCAGTTCTAGTTCAGTTCTAGTTCAGTTTAGGTTAAGTTCTAGTTCAGTTCTAGTTCATTCTAGTTCAGTTAGTTCAGTCTAGTTCAGTTCTAGTTCAGTTCTAGTTCAGTTCTAGTTCAGTTCTAGTTCAGTTCTAGTTCAGTTCTAGTTCAGTTCTAGTCAGTTCTAGTTCAGTTCTAGTTCAGTTCTAGTTCAGTTCTAGTTCAGTTCTAGTTCAGTCCTAGTTCAGTTTAGGTTAAGTTCTAGTTCAGTTCTAGTTCTAGTTCAGTTCTAGTTCAGTTCTAGTTCAGTTCTAGTTCAGTTCTAGTTCAGTTCTAGTTCAGTTCTAGTTCAGTTCTCGTTCAGTTCTAGTTCAGTTCTAGTTCAGTTCTAGTTCAGTTCGTTCAGTTCTAGTTCAGTCCTAGTTCAGTCCTAGTTCAGTTCTAGTTCAGTTCTAGTTCAGTTCTAGTTCAGTTCTAGTTCAGTTCTAGTTCAGTTCTGGTTCAGTTCTAGTTCAATTCTAGTTCAGTTCAAGTTCAGTTCTAGTTCAGTTCTAGTTCAGTTCTAGTTCAGTTCTAGTTCAGTTCTAGTTCACTTCTAGTTCAGTTCTAGTTCAGTTCTAGTTCAGTTCTAGTTCAGTTCTAGTTCAGTTCTAGTTCAGTTCTAGTTCAGTTTTAGTTCAGTTCTAGTTCAGTCCTAGTTCAGTTCTAGTTCAGTTCTAGTTCAGTTCTAGTTCAGTTCTAGTTCAGTTCTAGTTCAGTTCTAGTTCAGTTCTAGTTCAGTTCTAGTTCAGTTCTAGTTCAGTTCTAGTTCAGTTCTAGTTCAGTTCTAGTTCAGTTCTAGTTCAGTTCTAGTTCAGTTCTAGTTCAGTTCTAGTTCAGTTCTAGTTCAGTTCTAGTTCAGTTCTAGTTCAGTTCTACTTCAGTTCTAGTTAAGTTCTAGTTCAGTTCTAGTTCAGTTCTAGTTCAGTTCTAGTTCAGTTCTAGTTCAGTTCTAGTTCAGTTCTGGTTCAGTTCTAGTTCAGTTCTAATTCAGTTCTAGTTAATTTCTGGTTCATTTCTAGTTCAGTTCTAGTTCAGTTTAAGTTCGGTTCTAGTTCAGTTCTAGTTCAGTCTAGTTCAGTTCTAGTTCAGTTCTAGTTCAGTTCTAGTTCAGTTCTAGTTAATTTCTAGTTCAGTTCTAGTTCAGTTCTAGTTCAGTTCTAGTTCAGTTCTAGTTCAGTTCTAGTTCAGTTCTAGTTCAGTTCTAGTTCAGTTCTAGTTCAGTTCTAGTTCAGTTCTAGTTCAGTTCTAGTTCAGTTCTAGTTCAGTTCTAGTTCAGTTCTAGTTCAGTTCTAGTTCAGTTCTAGTTCAGTTCTAGTTCAGTTCTAGTTCAGTTCTAGTTCAGTTCTAGTTCAGTTCTAGTTCAGTTCTAGTTCAGTTCTAGTTCAGTTCTAGTTCAGTTCTAGTTCAGTTCTAGTTCAGTTCTAGTTCAGTTCTAGTTCAGTTCTAGTTCAGTTCTAGTTCAGTTCTAGTTCAGTTCTAGTTCAGTTCTAGTTCAGTTCTAGTTCAGTTCTAGTTCAGTTCTAGTTCAGTTCTAGTTCAGTTCTAGTTCAGTTCTGGTTCAGTTCTAGTTCAGTACTATTACAGTTCTATTTCAATTCTAGTTGAGTTTTAATTTAGTTCCAGTGTGGTTCTATTTCAGTTTAGTTCTAGTGCAGTTATAATTCAGTTCTAGTGCAGATCTATTTCAGTTCCTGTTCAGTCCTATATAAATATTAGTTCTTTTCTAATTCAGCTCTATATTTTATTGTAGTATGTTTGAAATTTCACATTCATATTTTTTATTTATTCCATTGTAGGCTGTTGTTTTGGCCATTTCTTTAGTGCTGGTCGTTGGGTTAGGCTGCTTTTACAGTGGTTCACCTGTAGAAATATTTAATACTGCTGCCGACAGAGAGCGTTTGGAATTTTTCAAGTATGTATTATTAGAAACCATTTCCAATGTTTCCAAAACTATAACACTAACTTTTCTTAATATTTCAGTTTTAATTTTGATCCCACTACTCGCCATACGGTCTGGTCTGTGGTTATCGGAGGCTTTTTCTATTGGACTTCTCTCTTCTGCACCAATCAAGCTTCGGTGCAGAAATGTATGTCTTTGAAATCTTTAAGATTGGCTAAAATAGCTTTAGGTTTTGCCATATTGGGTTTGGTGGTCGTGTTCCTACTCAACTTCTATACCGGTTTAATGGTATTCAATCACTATGCCGACTGTGATCCTTTGACAGCAGGACGTATTACCGCCACTGATCAATTGTTGCCATTTTATATAATAAATACTTATGAACATATTTACTCAATAGCTGGCATATTTGTGGCGGGCATTTTTGCAGCAAGTTTGGGGTAAGTTGTTGGTTATATGAAGATTTAATAGAATTTTATATAATTTAAAATTATTTTCTTAGAACTGTGGCCTCGGCTTTGAATTCCTTGTCGGCTGTTACTTGTGAGGATTTATTGGTGAATGGCATGAATATAAAAATTTCTGCCGATAAAGGTGCTCTTTATGCCAAATGGATGTCTTTGGGTTTTGGAATTTTTTCGTTCGGCTTGGTTTTCATTGTGGAACGCTTGGGCGGTGTTTTACAGGCTACACTCACCTTGAATGGTTTAATAGGTGGCGTTACCTTAGGCTTGTTTTCTTTGGGTATTGCTTTCAAAAGTGCCAATACCAAGGGAGCCTTTTATGGTGGCATTATCTCATTGGTGATAGTCATCTTTATAGGTGTGGTGGCTCAAATAGCCAATGTTGAACCAGTATCTTTACCAGTTTCAGTGGAAAATTGTGATTGTGCAGTGAATGCTACCCAAACTTTGGGTTCTGTTTTCATGGAAACTATTGTGGAGGAAGAAGTGTCGGGATTTACGTAAGTTCTTATTGTTCTTAATCATAGTTAGTTTTTAACGGTATTATTCCTCTTTTAGATCTTGGCCCATATTTAAACTCAGCTATATGTGGTATTCCATGATCGGTTGTTTGCTTACCATGTTTTTGGGTCTAATCATATCGATCATAATCAATACCGTACAAAGACGTCGTGTTTTCAAAATAACTTCTGTACAAAATGCCAATAATATTAATCTGAATACCGATACTAATATGAAAGTAAATGATATAATTGCTCCAACTATTGCCGCCATTTCGGATGATATTAAGCCCTCTGAAGAATGTGGTCATGTCAATCATGCCATACGTTTAGATGATGAATAACTGACTCTTAACCCAAAGTATTTTACGTTTAAACTTTGTATTATCCCACTATATAGTTTATAGTTTTATCTATCGAAAAAAGTAGTATGTATAACTTTTTTGCATATTTATTTTCCTTTTTACATTATTTGTACAAATTACCTCTTAGTCCTTAGTCATTCCACACAACAATCTTAGTTACTAGTTCAAAATTATTTTAGTGGGTTGTATAGGCCCACAGCAGTGATACACTAAAACTTAATTTTTAGTTTTTAAGTCTACTAATGCACCAGTATTTAATTTTATGAATATGAACTCTCTGTAATAGTCTAATTTTTATGTTTGTTAAAATTTCTTTATGATTTTGTAAACGATATTTTTGTAAAAAATGCAATTTTTATTAAAAAAAAAACAATGTAATAAAAATATTTACCAAAAAAATATATATTAAATGCATGCAAATATATAACGAAATAAAAGTATTTACTGAAAAATTTGTTAATATGTTTTTATTCATCCAAATATAAAATCTTGGAAACAATTTCACTTGAATAAACATAAATTCACATCTATTAAACAATTGACGAACATTACGTGTGACCCATTATAAAGTCGAAATTTGTATATTCTTTAAATATTTATTTACATTTCAAGTTTTTTCTTTAGGTTCTAATTTTAAACTTAATCCCGTTGTTTAATTTAGGTTATTCTTGTTCGAATGTAAACTAGGGTTCTATAAATCGACTTTCGAATAATCGAACAATCGACTTTTTGTCGAAAAAAGTCGAAAAGTCGAAGTCGACTATTTTGTTCCAAAAAAGTCGATAACTCCACTATCGTCTGTGAAAAAAGTCGAAAAGTCGACTTTGTGAATAAAAGTCGAAAAGTCTGAAAGTCGAATAAAGTCGAAAAAAGTCGAAGAAAGTCGAAAAAAGTCTAAAAGTCGTAAAAAGTCGAAAAAAGTCGGAAAAAGTCGAAAAAAGTCGGAAAAAGTCGAAAAGTCGGAAAAAGTCGAAAATTGTAGAAACAAGTCAAAAATTGTCAAAAATTTTAAAAAAGTGGAAAAAAAGTCAAAAACTCTAAAATAGTCGGAAAAACTCGAAAAAAGTCAAAAAATAGTCGGAAAAAAGTAGAATGAAGTCGAAAATAGTCAAAAAGTCGAAAAAATCGAAAAGTCGAAAAAAGTCGAAAAGTCGAAAAAGTCGAAAAAAGTCGAAAAAAGTCGAAAAGTCGAAAAGTCGAAAAAAGTCGGAAAAAGTCGAAAAGTCGACTATTTTTAAAATACTTATAGTCGAAAAGTCTAAAAGTCGACTTTTATTTAAATGAAAAAAGTTGAAAAGTCGAAAAATCGACTTTTCATAAAATGCAAAAAGTCGAAAAGTCGACTTTTAACTAAATGAAAAAAGTCGAACAGTCGACTTTTCGTTTCAACTATAGAACCCTAATGTAAACCACCTGTCTTACTTCGAGGTCAGCCAGGTCTCTATATGACACCCCTGTTAAGTTTTCGTAGATAGCAGATACGTACGCTGTTATCAGTAATAACGGGTCACTGTGCTTTTGGCAATCATGCCAGGAGTATGGGTCTCGAGTACAATGACTACTGTAGAAGTTGTCATAATGAGTAGGAAGAGGAGACTATATTTCCTCTGCTATTATCCGACATTCACTGAGAACAGAGAACATTATGTTGGTTCTCTCAGGTATGAAAGAGCTATTTGCAATGAATCTTAAGACCAGCGAGTAGTAGTAGTAGTGTGTAAAGCCCATTTTAAACAACGGGACCACAATCAGGACAAAATATACAAAAGAACAATAAGAAAATGTAAACAACATGTATAAATTTCGGACTTTGTCTTGTCCTGGTTATTGGAGAGGTTCCTACGGGTTGCACGTGGTTTAAACCCAAATTCGAGGGAAGAGAATGTTGGTTAAAAGACTGGGGGACTAGGCGTTGGAAATGAGTTGGTGTTAAGTGTGTATGATACGGTTGAATGTAAGGGTATACGGACTTTACCCACTTGTAAGCCTCACTCTTCACTGTTCGATGTTGTTTTCCATGAGTCTGTCGAATGAATGAGGAGTCTTCTGGGTTGAATGGTGGCGGATGATAGGTATTTTATACAAGTGATTCCATTTTACTTCCTTGTCCAGTTATGTTAAGTGTTTACTCTTTTCATATCAGATTTACCACACAGAGTGTTCTCTGTGAGTAAGAACAAGCCCTCAGCTTATTTGATGGATTCGTGTTTAGGTTGCCGACTCAACAGAGGCCATCGCATTTTTGCATCTTGGAAGTTAAGCAACGTAACAGCAATGGTCAGAGATAAGATAGTTTGAGTACGTGAGCAAAGTGGTTGAAAAAGGACCACCGTGAAATAAGGCTAAAACGGCAGGTTTTCAAGTAAAGCATCTCGACATCTTGACCTGGGAACAACACCATGTTGTAGTCGTTTTCGGTAACGATTTGTTTTCTCCAGGTATGGATGGATCTTTCCCTTATTTGGCTGACGTGGGGATTCCAATGAAGTTCTGTTCGATGACATGTACATACATACATATGTACGTCTGAGAATTTTTTGACAATACGAGAGTGTTCTTTCAACTGTCAAAGATCATATATGGAGGTGTCTTTCTCTTTAAACATTAGTTGATGAAGGCTTGACAAATGATTTCAGATATCTGAAGCTTATGTATAACAAAGTTAATTTAATATTCGAGTTTATAATGTTCCTCCCAGGAGAAACTCAATGTTCTTTGCTATGCACTGTATCAGTTCTAGATCCTCCATTATTGTTTATTATACTTTTAAAATAGCAGAAGCTGTGCACATCTTGGACAGGTGAGTCATTAGTAAGGAATGGTTTTTTATATATCAGATCAGAATTTAAAATGGGCATAGTCTAGGAGCACACAGTGGTATAGGAAAAAAAAAGGGGGAAATAATTCGGTAACTTCTAAACGGTTAATCCGATTTTAATGAAATTTGGTATGCACAAAGAGGAGGTGTTGTCGAGTTTAGGTTTTGAATTTGGACCTTATAGGAAAACCAGGGGCCCGGCGGGTGGTCCTCAAATTAGGACACCTCGGCTATGTTAAATTTTTAAAACGATCATATTTCTTCATTTGAGTTCCGATTTAAAAAAAATTTCGTATATAGAATCTCCTCATCGAGCACTATAAAAAATGTAGCAACACAACATAATTCTTTCACTGCTTGATATATAAACTTGTTGTTAAGCGAATAAAAAAAAATGGCGAAAATCGGGAATATTTGGACCCGCTATTATCAAAAAAACTAAAGTAAGGACGGTAAAAATTTTAAAATTTTAATTTTCAAATGCGAATATCTCCTAAACTATAAGAGATAATTTACTGCTACGACGACATTTTTTATAGTGCTCGATGAAAATTTTTTTTACGAAATACGAAATTTTTTTTAAATCGGAACTCAAATGAAGAAATAGGATCGTTTTAAAAATTTAACATAGCCGAGGTGTCCTAATTTGAGGACCCCCCGACGGGCTCCTGGTTGGCCTATAAGGTCCAAATTCAAAACCTAAACTCGACAACACCTCCTCTTTGTGCATACCATATTTCATTAAAATCGGATTAACCGTTTAGAAGTTACCGAATTATTTCCCTCTTTTTTTTTTCCTATACCACTGTGGAGCATTCGAGTTTAAAAATGTATTGGACAGACTTAACATACTCCAAAACGAGGCTGTTTGCGTGCACTGGGATGGAAAGAACAACTCCTGGGCGTTCCTGAAACTGACAGGGGAAGAAGAAGCCCTAGCAGTGTACGAATGTCTAGATGAATGGGGTCTCTCCTGCTCGCTCCTGGCTATGTGCTTCGAGTCTTGTTGACCTGAGGTTTGGATGCATGAAGAAGTAGAGAATATCAAAGAAGAACTGCAATGAAAACTAATGGAATGCCAGTCAAGAGACTACAAAGAGCTGCTACAGTTGGCATTGATATATCTTGGCCGTCTTGACGGAAAATATGTTCGCTTCGGGTCTCCAGGTCCAGTACACCATGCCAGGAGTATGGCAATAACTCTATTGAAATACGAAAACATTGACAAACATATCAGAAAAAGGAATTAACTAAATGCTAAATCACATGTAGTATCATAGTCCTAAACTTGTTGCCCTGGCATTGTTTGACCCGACAGTGCAAAACACCGTAAAGAGCCAAATGGCGACAAAAATCTTAACAAATCAAGCAGAAGAAATATGCGACCAAAACTAAAAAAATTACTGCTGAAATTCCTAGAAAAAAGTCCAGCTAAATTCAATGGGACTTCCAGCCTAAGATCGGGGACATGAGTCAAAATTTTCTGAAAACACTGCTACAAGTAGAATTTGAATAAAATATACGTGTTTGTGTGTTGAACGCTGCAAATAAGCAAAAGAACAATATTATGGTAAAAATTTTTCTGGCAACACTGAACTCAACCAACATGGTTTTGTTCTTGACTAAACAATTAGTAAACGCCACAACCAATTGTGTTTATAGCAAAGTACACAGTTACTTACAGAGATGCCAACTTTTCAAACTTTTGGTTTCTTTTAACAATAAAACACAAAATAAACATTTCGTTTTATTAATTTTTCCAGTTAATAATTTTGAATTTAAATTCGAAAAAAGATTTTTATTAATAATATTATTATAATTAAGTTCGTATGAGAATGAATGTTATTAATTACTAAATAAATATTTCTTTTGTTTAGTTATTAAAATTAACTTAAAAACTATAAATAAAGTAAATATATACAATTCATGTTTATCTTTCTTTTAAGCCAAAATAATGAACTATTAAGGCGGTCACGTTACACTGATTTCTTCATCACTATCGGAATTCGATTCGTCATAGTCATCGTAATACATTTTCATAAAATCGGGATTTTGAAACTGTGCTTGCGTAGGGGCTCCATTTAAGGTTTGATGGGGTGATTGTTGTTGTTGGTGTTGCTGCTGATGAGCCATAGCTGCTTGTTGTTGTTGCTGTTGTTGCAGGTGATGTTGCATGGCATTGGTTATGAAAATATTATTTGCCGGATGTCCTGGATGCAAAGCCATGTGATGCAAGGAGTCCGGGGAACCCACCATGCCACCAGCACTGATATTTAACATAGTCATGCGTCTCTGTTTGGCCTCATTTAAGGTGGTTTCCAGTTTAAATTTCAAATCAGCCGCCACCAAATGTTTATGCATTTCAGCATTGATTTTCGCTTGAAACTCAGCACTGGTCATGGGCATCATGCCGCCACCACCACCACCATTGCCAGCAGCATTGTTGGGCGGTGATGAAGCATTGGATGATGTGGATGATTGATCATGTTGTGTTGGCAGTTTGGCTACCGTTAGCAGAGGCGGAGGTGAGGAAATTTGCATTTGTTGTGAGCTGCCGAAAGAAGAGCCAATACTGGTTACTGGTTGTGGTATATGATGCATAATGGGTGGTGATTGCAGTGAATTGGGTGTTTTGGGTGAAATCATAGGCTTGGGGGTACTGGCAGCTGAGTTGCTTAAGTCTTCTTTGGAATTGGGTGAATGTGGTGGTGAAACACTGCGACGTTGTGGTGACATGGCCATGGGGGATAGAGGCGTTAGAGGACGGTCACCTTTAGCATCCGACAAATCTGGATTGGGATTATTTTTATTGGGCAAGGTTTGATCTCTAGAGCCACCACTGGCTAACAGTTCACGTTCCTTAGAGTTGCGCCATTTCATGCGACGATTTTGAAACCATATTTTGACCTGTAAAGTAAAAGAAGTAAAAAAGGAAATTAATTTTTAATCCTTTAAATATAATTATTCATTTATATTTTAAACAAAAAGTTTGTTCTGTCTGCTTAAAGTGTTAAAAGCAGATATCCTTCAATAAATGTTAATTTCTATCTTAAAACAATAAAAACATTTCACTTGTACTTTCTGCAACCTAATCTCAGTGTTTGTGTGTAAGAAATCATGTAAAAGTATCTGTGTATGTCTGCAGCAGTATAATTTGAAACAAATTGATTACAAAACAGATACAAATTATTATTTGATAACATCACTACTACTACTACAGTCACTCACACGCACATTTGAGAAAACATTTTAATGTTTCCGTTAGCATAAAGGACATTTGAAAGAGTCAGAGGACATTTAGACGCCCAGTAAATGTATATTCCTTTGTTTGCTGTTTACTTGCGGTAGTAGTGTTGGTGGTGGCAAAAGTTTGAGAAGTATATGTGACTGACAGCTACGAGAAAAGGCGGTAACTTTTAATAGAAACTGTTTTTGAATTATTATCCAACTCTATTCTAGATACAGAGTGTGTGTGTGTCTTCCTTTGTCATTGGAAAAAAATTGTAACTTGTATGCTTGTTTGTTTAGTGGGGGTCAAAATGTTTAAGGTTTTCATTCAAACTTTTCTCAAAACTTTTGTGGGGTTGTCTGCCCAAAAAATAAAGTGAGCTTTTTTTTTAAGCAAGTTGAATTTTTCAGTTACGTTTTGGGTTCTGGAATATATTTTGTTGTAGATGAAGTTTTTTATTGGAAAGCAGCAGGCATTTTAACACTTAAAATCTATGAAAAGATTTTAATTTAATGGATTTCATAATAAGTATTTGAGTTAATGTGTGTATTAGTTCTATCGGTCCGGAGGTTATGGGTCGAAATCTCACTTGCTCTGTAGTACAATAATCTCAGTTTCGCATTTCCTCTCCTTAATGGAGAATACTAAAAATTTAACATATAAATCAGCCTATAGTTTTGACGATAGAACAGTCTAGTCGTATAGTCATGACTATAGACCATCTAAAGTTTTGACTATATATCAGTCTATGATCTTGAATTTATAGAGTCTTGACTATAAACCTATCTATAGTCTTGGCTATAGACCAATCTATAGTCATGACTATAGACCAATCTACAGTCTTGACTAAAGACCAATCTAAATTCTTGGCTATAGACCAATCTATAGTCTTTTCTATAGACCAATCTGTAGTCATGACTAATCTATAGTCTTGACTGTAGACCAATCTATAGTCTTGACTATAGAACAATCTATAGTCATGTCTATAGATCATTGTGTTGCCTTGACTATAAACCAATATATAGCCTTGACTATAGACCAATCAGTAGTCATGTCTTTAGACCAATCTATAGTCTTGACTATTGAAAAGTCCATAGTCTTGACTATAGAAAAGTCTATAATCTTGACTATAAAACAGTCTATAGTCTTGACTATACAACAGTCTATAATTTTGACTATAGAACAGTTTATAGTCTTGACTATAGAACAGTCTATAGTCTTGACTATAGAACAGTTTCTAGTCTTGACTATAGAATAGTCTATAATCTTGACTATAGAACAGTCTATAATTTTGACTGTAGAACAGTTTATAGTTTATAATCTTGACTATAGAACAGTCCATAATCTTGACTATAGAACAGTTTAAAGTCTTGACTATAGAACAGTCTATAGTCTTGACTATAGAACAGTCTATAATCTTGACTATAGAACAGTTTATAGTCTTGACTATAGAACAGTCTATAGTCTTGGCTATAGAATAGTTTTTAGTCTTGACTATAGAACAGTCTATAGTCTTGACTATAGAACAGTCTATAATCTTGACTATAGAACAGTTTTTAGTCTTGACTATAAAATAGTCTATAGTCTTTACTATAGAACAGTCTATAGTCCTTACTATAGAACAGTCTATAGTCTTGACTATAGAACATTCTATAGTCTTGACTATAGAACATTCTATAGTCTTGACTATAGAACATTCTATAGTCTTGACTATAGAACATTCTATAGTCTTGACTATAGAACATTCTATACTCTTGACTGTAGAACATTCTATAGTCTTGACTATAGAACATTCTATAGTCTTGACTATAGAACAGTCTATAGTCTTGACTATAGAACATTCTATAGTCTTGACTATAGAACAGTCTATAGTCTTGACTATAGAACAGTCTATAGTCTTGACTATAGAACAGTCTATAGTCTTGACTATAGAACAGTCTATAGTCTTGACTATAGAACAGTCTATAGTCTTGACTATAGAACTGTATATAGTCTTGACTATAAAACAGTCTATAGTCTTGGCCATAGAACAATCTATTGTGTTGACTATAGAACAGTCTATAGTCTTGACTATAGAATATTCTATAGTCTTGACCATAGAACAGTCTATAGTCTTAACTATATAACAGTCTATAGAACAGTCTATAATCTTGCAATTTAGTGTAATTTTATCGTACAAGACTTAACTATAGGCCAGTCTGTAGTCTTGACTACAGAACAATCTATAGTCTTGACTATAAAACAGTCTATAGTCTTGACTATAGAACAGTCTATAGTCTTGAATATAGAACAGTCTATAGTCTTGACTATAGAACAGTTTATAGTCTTGACTATAGAACAGTCTATAGTCTTGACGATAGAGCAGTCTATAGTCTTGACGATAGAGCAGTCTATAGTCTTGATTATAGAGACGTCTATAGTCTTGACTATAGAGCAGTCTATAGTCTTGAATATAGAGCAGTCTATAGTCTTGACTATAGAGCAGTCTATAGTCTTGACTATAGAGAAGTCTATAGTCTTCACTATAGAACAATCTATAGTCTTGACCATAGAATAGTCTTGACTATAGAACATTATATAATCTTGACCATAGAAGTCTATAGTCTTGACTATAGAACAGTCTATAGTCTTGACTATAGAGCAGTCTATAGTGTTGACTATAGAGCAGTCTATAATCGTGACTGTAGATCGGTCTTAACTGTAGATCATACTATAGTCTTGATTATAGATCAGTCTATAGTCATGATTAGCAGTCTATAGTTTTGTCTATATACCAGTTTGTAGTCTTGATTACATATAGTTTTGACCTTAGACCAGTCTCATTTCTCCAAAAGACACACACACACTTTCCAATTCAATGATTTCAACTTTAATTGGATTAACAAGTGATTTTAAACAATTAAACAAACATAAATCCATTTTAAACAATAAACTTAGCAAAACATCTCATGAATTCCCATTAAGTAAAACCTATTTAAATCAGGATACTTATAAGAAAACAACAACTCCAACACCCAACATACTTACAACAAAAATAAAACAAGTCTAATAATGTACAATAAAATTACACTAAATTGCACGCTTTATAATTAATTTCCATCAAAAACAGACATCAGTTTTTGCCGCACCATCATCATTCTCAGCAAATAGTAATAGGATATGATAAGAGGTCTGTGGGGGAGGAAAAGGTACAAATACTACAGCCACTGTATAGGAAAAGAAACAAAGACATATACGACAAACCAAGGAAAGAAAGAAGAACGAACGAATGAATGAATGAGTGAGTGAGTGAACGAGTGAATAAAATGTATAAAAAAGTAAAACCCATAATCATTAATCTTATCGCCGCCTTGGCTTATTATTTCAATTTACAGATTGTCGTTAGCAAACGGTACCAAAAATGAAAAAAAAAAAACGACAGACGAGAAAAGTTTGTCTAAGTTTAAATAGCAAGAAGGGTGGCAATAGCACTACAACAGCTACAACAACAAATACATAAAAAGACCTTAAACAAAAGAGCGCTTAGGTGGGTGGCTTAATTTAAGTGTTTTGTTGTAGTAGTTGTTGTTGTATACGTGTGAAATCCTGTGGTTTTTACTGTTACTGAGAAATAATACAAACAATACTCAATGACCGGAAGAAGCAATACAAGCATTAACAGGAAAAGGATAAGAAAACACGAGTATTTAAGCTAAAAAGCCTTAAAGCAAATAACAAACGACACACGTGTGTTTAGTTAATAGTAAATCAGTGAAATATTTACAAGATTTCTTTTCTTTTTACCAGTTAATACAATTTTATGGTTTATTGCTTTTAAATATTTATTAACTTGTTGTTGCTGTTGAATGTAGATGATTCAGGTTTAGATTTTAATAAAGTTATGGTGTGCTTTAATGATTTTTGTGGGCATTGGACAGAAAGCAGTTTGTGGGAAATAAGAAAATTACAAGTTTGGTTATAATTAAAAGCAACTCGAGGAAAATTAGTTGTCATTAACTTGTGTAGGAATTTTTATAAGGAATTAATTAGTTTATGTATTTTTATATAAAATTTTCTTCAAATGTTACATAAGCCCTCGTGTTAAATTTGAGAATTTTAGGTCTAATAGTATCCCAGATATAAGAATTTTTGTATTTAATTCATATAGGAGGTGAAACGCCCCCTATTTCTCCATTTTTTCTCCAAACCTTTACATGGACGTCAAAGTTGTTCGTACAAAACTTGAGGATTTAAATTCGTGTATTTTTTCCAGATCTACGAATTTCTTTATCTAATTCATATAGAGGTGACATGCCCCTGTTGCTAGTCCGTCCATATTTCTTAAAAATTTATTTCGATACTAAATTGACACCGAAGAAATTGAAGATAAACATTTTGAATGTTGCGGAATTGATTTACTGAAATTTTTTTAAAATCTCTATAAACCTAAAATTATCGGGTATTCAGGTATTTACCTTAACTTAAGTGCTTTTTATAAACCAGCATATTATTAGATATAAAATTTGCAAATAAGAAACATTTAACAAATTTGTTAAATATTTACACTCTATACCAAACAATTGATAAAACTATGATATTTAATCCAAAACATATTGTTAAATACATACAGCACTTAACAATGTCTAGAAGGCAAACAAAAAGAACGACCACACACCACCACCACCACCCAACCACATTCATATAAAAACACTATTCTCCAGACACTATTTAATTTACTATTATGCATAATATCGAATAACATTAAACACATCTTTAAACCCCATATCTTTTGAAATACCCCTGCAAAGTAAGAAAACCGGAACAGAGTTATTTAGACAACCAACTACCCTTAAAAACAACATACAAATCTATAGAAGAAGAAAAATCTCCGAGTATTTAGAGACTCATTAGTGAAACATGTGTTGCAAAGCGTTGCAAATATTTAACTTGCTGTTTCAAATTTCTTTTGTTTTTTTTATTTCTCCAGTAAAATTTTTCCTAAATATTATTCATGCTTTGCCACACACTCTCACAAACCTATAAATGAAGTCAAAAAGTTATTTGCTATAGCAACACACAAACATACATTACCTCCTAAAAGTCTACTATATTTTATTTGCTTAAACAATTTGTTAGTTGCTCTCGGTTTTCTTCCGTTTCCCACTTTAAGGGTGAGTTGCCAGTTTAGGGCAATAATATGTCAGTTAAATATGTTGCCAGTAAAAGTAACTTGTAATAATTTAATTGTTTTTATTGTGAACGCATTATTTAGACCTTCTTTTTTGTATTCATCATACTTTAGGTAGATATTATAAAAGGAGTTGTTTGTAGAGGTTTTTAGTTTTAGCTTTTAAATTATGATTATTATTTCTTTTATTTATATATGCGATGGTGTAACATTTGGTGCTTTTTGTTGGGTAACATTCTGTTTGGAATCTGTTTTATGACATTGATTTATTTATAACATTTTAATAAGTTGTGTATGTGCTTTTAATGCAATCAACATATGCGTAACGATAAAAATCACGTGAAATTAATTACATTTCAATTTTATAGCCGGAAAATTATTAGATTAATTTGTCATTAAATTGAAACTGGAGTTTTAGTAGTAAACATTTTTTATTAGAATATTTTATTCTAGAAAAATTAGACAGAGAAGTTACTCGTGCTAAATTTTAGGATTGCACTTTTCCTAATTAAAAACATTATTCAGTTCTAGTTCAGTTCAGATCATTTCTAGTTCATTTCTAGTTCAGTTCTAGTTCAGTTCTAGTTCAGTTCTAGTTCAGTTCTAGTTCAGTTCTAGTTCAGTTCTAGTTCAGTTCTAGTTCAGTTCTAGTTCAGTTCTAGTTCAGTTCTAGTTCAGTTCTAGTTCAGTTCTAGTTCAGTTCTAGTTCAGTTCTAGTTCAGTTCTAGTTCAGTTCTAGTTCAGTTCTAGTTCAGTTCTAGTTCAGTTCTAGTCAGTTCTAGTTCAGTTCTAGTTCAGTTCTAGTTCAGTTCTAGTTCAGTTCTAGTTCAAGTTCTAGTTCAGTTCTAGTTCAGTTCTAGTTCAGTTCTAGTTCAGTTCTAGTTCAGTAGTTCAGTTCTAGTTCAGTTCTAGTTCAGTTCTAGTTCAGTCTAGTTCAGTTCTAGTTCAGTTCTAGTTCAGTTCTAGTCAGTTCTAGTTCAGTTCTAGTTCAGTTCTAGTTCAGTTCTAGTTCAGTTCTAGTTCAGTTCTAGTTCAGTTCTAGTTCAGTTCTAGTTCAGTTCTAGTTCAGTTCTAGTTCAGTTCTAGTTCAGTTCTAGTTCAGTTCTAGTTCAGTTCTAGTTCAGTTCTAGTTCAGTTCTAGTTCAGTTCTAGTTCAGTTCTAGTTCAGTCTAGTTCAGTTCTAGTTTCAGTTCTAGTTAGTTCAGTTCTAGTTCAGTTCTAGTTCAGTTCTAGTTCAGTTCTAGTTCAGTTCTAGTTACCAGTTCTAGTTCAGTTCTAGTTACCAGTTCTAGTTACCAGTTCTAGTTACCAGTTCTAGTTCAGTTCTAGTTCAGTTCTAGTTCAGTTCTAGTTCAGTTCTAGTTCAGTTCTAGTTCAGTTCTAGTTCAGTTCTAGTTCAGTTCTAGTTCAGTTCTAGTTCAGTTCTAGTTCAGTTCTAGTTCAGTTCTAGTTCAGTTCTAGTTCAGTTCTAGTTCAGTTCTAGTTCAGTTCTAGTTCAGTTCTAGTTCAGTTCTAGTTCAGTTCTAGTTCAGTTCTAGTTCAGTTCTAGTTCAGTTCTAGTTCTAGTTCTAGTTCTAGTTCTAGTTCTAGTTCTAGTTCTAGTTCAGTTCTAGTTCAGTTCTAGTTCAGTTCTAGTTCAGTTCTAGTTCAGTTCTAGTTCAGTTCTAGTTCAGTTCTAGTTCAGTTCTAGTTACCAGTTCTAGTTCAGTTCTAGTTCAGTTCTGGTTCAGTTCTAGTTCAGTTCTAGTTCAGTTCTAGTTCAGTTCTAGTTCAGTTCTATTTCAGTTCTAGTTCAGTTCTAGTTCAGTTCTAGTTCAGTTCTAGTTCAGTTCTAGTTCAGTTCTAGTTCAGTTCTAGTTCAGTTCTAGTTCAGTTCTAGTTCAGTTCTAGTTCAGTTCTAGTTCAGTTCTAGTTCAGTTCTAGTTCAGTTCTAGTTCAGTTCTAGTTCAGTTCTAGTTCAGTTCTAGTTCAGTTCTAGTTCAGTTCTAGTTCAGTTCTAGTTCAGTTCTAGTTCAGTTCTAGTTCAGTTCTAGTTCAGTTCTAGTTCAGTTCTAGTTCAGTTCTAGTTCAGTTCTAGTTCAGTTCTAGTTCAGTTCTAGTTCAGTTCTAGTTCAGTTCTAGTTCAGTTCTAGTTCAGTTCTAGTTCAGTTCTATTTCAGTTCTAGTTCAGTTCTAGTTCAGTTCTAGCTCAGTTCTAGTTTAGTTCAAGCTCAGTTCTAGTTCAGTACTATCTCAGTTCTAGTTCAGTTCTAGTTCAGCACTAGTTCAGTTCTAGTTCATAAACGTTCGCAAGACCTAAACACGAGAAGCTTGAGGGCTGAAATTTTCCACAAATAAAGTCGCGCTTCAGGTATTACTCAACAATAGCCTATAAAACAGAAATATGTAATTGGAATTGGAGTCGAATAGGTCACACCCACCGTAATCTCAACGATAATATTGCCAGGAAATGTCTAGATTGTAATCCGCAGGGTAAAAGTCGGGTGTTATATAAATTAACAAAAAGCGATTTCTAAAAGTTATATATTTACTCATCGGAAATCCTCGAATCATAACTCCTTTTGAAATTCATAACACATTTTCAAATTGCCAGCAAAAGTATTTATTATCGCCCCATTATTTGTCAACCCAATTTAAACATTCCTATAAATCCTTTAAAGATTCTTACAAATCCTTAAACAACTTAAAATTGTAATAAACGAAATAAATAAAAAAACAAGATAAAAAATCAAACAAAATCCCATTAGGAATCAGTCGAGTAAATAAACCATGTTATTTATATTATGTTTTTTTTTATTCCCAGTACGATTTGCAACTTCCCCAAAATTTTAATGGGAATTACATCTTTTGTTATTTGTGTACGAATTTTTATTCATTTATAATTCTTTAAGCAAATCAAAAACAGATAAATGTGTGGTTTTGACATAAACACTTTTGGTGGGTGGATAAAAAGCTAAAAAAAACTCAACAACAACAACAACTGCAAATAAAATCACACAAATAAATAAAATAAATATTTATAAAAAAAATATCTATAATATATATTGGTTTAACAAACATGAGGGAGTTTTAAATGGTTCATTTCCAGTGTGAATGAATGCTCGCACTCCTGCCTGCGAATGAGAATGTTGTAAGCGGTAAATGACACGTTTTGTGTCGCGTGTTTCAATTTAGTATTTTTACAATATTGTGTATGTGTGTGTGACTGCGTTTTTTTTTTCTTTTTCAATATAAATATTTGAGTTTCGATTAAATATTAGGGTGATCGATTATTCGACATTTTCCAAAAACCGGTTTTCGAATAGTTCGAATAGTTGACATTTAAAAAAAACCGGTTGATATTTTTCAAATACAGAAAAAACCGGTTAACCGGTTTTTCATTATAAATAAAAAATATATATTTTAATTTAAAAAACTTAATGTTTATGTTTAAATTTGATTAATGAAACATGGCCCGAAATGATTTTTAACAGTTTAAAAGATTATAACTTTAGATCTAGTCGTCTGATTTACATTATTTCTTTAATATAAAAAAAATTAGGAAAAAAGTGGGACACTTCTGTTAAACATAAGGTACTATGTAATCCTGGGTTTTTTTTAAAAAGCCCTGTTTAGGAAATTTGCATAGGCATTCCAACACTTCCATAAAATTTCAGCTGTAAATTAATTATTGTAATTGGAATATAATCTTAAGATTGATAAAATTTTATCAAACAGTTATCAATTTTACAAATAAATTTTTTTAATTAATTAGGAAAATCAAAGAAGTTTAACCAAAGGAGCTGTAGAAAAATATACGCTAGTTCCTCGACTCGAATATTTTTAAAATTTAGACGGGCTGTATTATTATTTACTTAAAAATTTCATTTAAATAATCTTTGAATACAAAGCAAATAAAAGTATTCGAAACCGGGTTTTAAAAAGTGAAAAAACCGGGTTATTCGATATTCGA
Source organism: Lucilia sericata (assembly GCF_015586225.1). Taxonomy (NCBI): domain Eukaryota; kingdom Metazoa; phylum Arthropoda; class Insecta; order Diptera; family Calliphoridae; genus Lucilia; species Lucilia sericata. Next base: position 61,894 of record NW_023994885.1, on the reverse strand, counting down.
AAAATCAACATTAAGAAAAAACCGACACTGGTAAAGCAGAAAAAACCGACACTGGTAAAGCAGAAAAAACCGGTTTTAAAACCGGTTGAAAAATCGAGTCGATCACTCTATTAAATATTCAAATAAGTTATCAATTTTACAAATAAATTTTTTTAATTAATTAGGAAAATCAAAGAAGTTTAACCAAAGGAGCTGTAGAAAAATATACGCTAGTTCCTCGACTCGAATATTTTTAAAATTTAGACGGGCTGTATTATTATTTACTTAAAAATTTCATTTAAATAATCTTTGAATACAAAGCAAATAAAAGTATTCGAAACCGGGTTTTAAAAAGTGAAAAAACCGGGTTATTCGATATTCGAAAAATCAACATTAAGAAAAAACCGACACTGGTAAAGCAGAAAAAACCGGTTTTAAAACCGGTTGAAAAATCGAGTCGATCACTCTATTAAATATTCAAATAAACCAACCATTAAGTTTATTGCCTTAAGTTGTTGGCGTTGTTGTTTTTTTGTTCGTTTAGCTTTTTTAAATCGATTTCCGTTTCTTTATGTTTGTGTGTGTTTGTGCCTTAAGTGATTTTAATGCGAAAATATTTATGTATTTGTCAGGTACTTAAATTAATTTCTTATCTTATTTATAATCATATCTTCAAGGACTTTTATTTTGTGGTTAAATTTTTCAAAAGGATTCCTTTTCTGTTTGTTGTCTTTTTGTTAAAGGGGAAATTGGAAAAATGAAGCTTAAGGGGAATGTTAATATATGTAAGTTTACAAAGTTATAGCATGTTTCCTAATTACATATTAAGAGTTATAGAAAAGTTGATATTACAGCAACTTTGTGGGCCATCCTTTCCCCTTAAAAGTATGATGACATCATTTGCATAGCTATCAGGTCAAAGTCCATTCTCGGTTAGGGTCCTCGGGAGGCTATTGGTGTTTACCCATCAATAGCTTTATTTGTTTGTTTATGGGTATGTTTGAAGTCTATAGACGGACCGAAATGTTCACAGGGTCTTCTTGTAGATCTGGAAGGACTTTTTATTTCGAAAGTTCAGGTAGATGATGTACCACGCCTACATACAAAGTAAGTAGTAAAGAACATATATCTCAAAAACTCAGCGACTGCAAAAGTCCTCAAATTTTTTTTTATAGAAAATTTTCACATTAATAAAAACATTTGACGACAAAATAGGAGGACTAGCAATAGTGGGTGTGGCAACTCCATTATAAAGAAAATATCTGAGAAGATAGAGACAGTTTTGTCGTAGGGGCGTGGCACCTCCCATATGAATAAAATACAAAAATTCGTATATCTGGGAGACTATTAGACTGAATGTCAAAGTCTATGTGAACATTTGTGGGAAAATTGGCCGGTCTATCAATTGGGGGCGTGGCACCTCCCATATGAATTAAAATGAAAAATTCGTATGTCTGGAAGACTATTAAAACTAAAATCCTCAATTTTTGCACGAACAACTTCGACATTCATGTAAATATTTTAGGAAAATTGGCAGGACTACCCATAGGGGGCGTGTCACCTCCCATATGAATTAAATAAAAAAATTCTAATATCTGGGAGACTATTAGAGCTATAATCCTCAATTTTTTAACGAACAACTCTAACATTCATGTGAACATTTGGGGTAAAATTTACCGGACTACCAATAGGGGGCGTGGCACTTCCCATATGAATTAAATACAAAAATTCTAATATCTAGGAGACTATTAGAGCTGGAATCCTTTATATTTGCATGAACAAATCTAACATCCATGTGAACATTTGAGGGAAAGTTGGCCATACTAGCAATCGGGGGTGTGGCATCTCCCATTTGTATAGGAGATGCCACACCCTCGATTGCTCCTGGGTATAGGTAATGAATCTTTAATTCTTTATGATTTCAATGATATCAAATACTTAAAATGATCTATACTTATACTCATCAGTAAACAATTTGCTAAGAAATTCGAACGCTCAGTTGAACTACATCTGAAACAATTCAAAAACCTCGATTTTCAAATAAATTAAAGAAAACTGAGGAAGTTATTATTTTTTTTAAATGGTAATTAGAAACTAAAAATGTCAAAACTATTTGAAAATAAAATAGACGTCTGAATATACAGCTATTAAGTAATTATTTCATTTCTAACGTAAATATGAAGTGGTAATTAAAAAGTTCTACACATATTAGCAATTGATAGTAATATATTTTGATTTGTGCTAATTTAAACCATGACATTAATATATAATAATATGATTTATTCTACTACTAACAAGATAATGCCTGCAAGTCTACACCTAATACTCTTAGATATTTCAAACAGCAGCAAACTAGTGTTTTTGTATTAAAACTATTAGTCGACCTAGTGGACGTATGCTAGTCGTCCTTGTTATTAAGCGATTGTGGTAAGTACTTATTTAACTCCCTATTTGTAAGCGTGCAAGGTAAGTACTTACCTCCAATGACATCACTGTATTAAATGCAATACTTTTAATGTTTTTTTGCTACTACTTTGGAGGTTATTTTTTTCCAGATTTTTATTGTTTTACGAGTTCTAAGTGTTCTATAAATTTGCGTCAATATTGTCCATTAAATACATAGTTTTAAAGGTGATAACCCCTGATATTGTTAAAATAATTAATAATTGTAAAAAAACAACAGTAAATAAAACAGTGCGTCATAAATTAAATTATGGAAATTGTATTTTATTTTCAAACAACTTTCAATTAAAAAAAAAAAACAAGTAATAATGTACAGTCGGGCATGTCCGATCGTATATTAAAAATGTGTATTACTTTTTAATAATAAATCATTTTAGTTTTTTTTAACTTAACTCCGAAATATTTTAACAATTTATTGACAAGAAAGAGTTTTGCCAAAATAGGAGTTATGTGGAGGCAAGTGTAAATATGGGCCTATCCTTATGCATTTTGGTAGAGAGATTTACGTTTACTTTAAAGTTATTTAAAAAGAACTTTATCGAGATTTTCAAGGGATTTTCCGAAGAGGACTTTGTATGGGGGCTAGGGTCAAATATGAACCGATCATTACGAAATTTAGACGTATATAAAACCACATTATGCCGATTTTGGTTGATATACTAAAACATTTAACATAATTATGAGCGCAAAAGCCCTATTGGGGGAGTACGGTTGTATGGGGGCTAGCCGAAATAGTGGACCGATTTTAACCATTTTCAATAGGCTTCGTCCCTAGGTCGATTTTCACCTGTAGCGTGCGCACAAGGTTAACTTAGACACACAGACGGACTGACAGATTGACAGACAGACGGACATAGCTTAATTGACTCAGAAAGTGATTCTGAGCCGATTGGTATACTTTAAGGTGGGTGTAGGACCAATATTTTTGTGTGTTAAAAACATTAGCACAAACGCATAATACCCTGTCCACTATAGTGGTGTAGGGTATAAAAACGTAAAAAGTAAATACAAAAAGAAATGGAAAATATTTTGTTTTCAGCGTTTTGTAGCCGTAAAGGAGTCTGTAATGAGGGATTGGGTCAATCATTGTATATTAATTATAAGTCTCCAAAATGTTCACATGGATGTTAAAGTTCTTCGTCTAAATTTTAAAATTCTATCTCTAATAGTTTCTTTATTTATAGGAGCTTCCAAGTCCCTCTAAATATTCACTTCAATCTTATACCCGTATTTTCTATCTCAGACGTATACTGAATACGGGAACTTGAAGATTCTTGTTCTAATAGTTTTCCAGATAAACGAACTTTATAAGAACGAACAAATCCATAAGAGAGGTGCCACGTCCGCTATTGCTAGTCCGTCCGTTTCGTATCCTAAATATTCATATTGACACTAAAGTGGATTCGAAAAAAATCTGAGGACTTTACTCTATATAGCCAGGCCCACTATAGCCTATTTTGTCGCTATATGTTAATATGAATGTCAAAGATGTCCATACAAATTTGAGGACTCTATTTATTTTATAAGTGGTCGTGGCATCCCGACCATAAGTAAAACAAGTTTTTATGGGACTTAGTTGTAATGATTTTTGAAGAGGTACTAGTATATTCAAAGTAGTTATGAATCAAAAGATCAAATTAGGAGGTCTGGTTGAGGGTTGGTTAGGTGTAATAATGGACCGATCGAAAGTAGTTATGAATCAAAAGATTAAATTAAGAGGTCTGGTTGAGGGGGGGTTAGGTGTAATAATGGACCGATCGGGAGAGTAGTTATATAAAACTTAGTTCTGCCGATTTTTTAATAGATACTAGTTCGTTTAATTAGCAAAAAGACCAAATCGGAAAGTTCGGTTGTATGGGGTTTAAGTGAAATAATGGACCGTGAAGAATGGACCGAAACATGGTTGAAGTTTTATAGGCTTCGACATTGGGAAACACATATGCTTCAAATTTCATGAAAATATCTTGAAAATAAGCCGACTGTACTAATCTGTAACTGTACTAAAACTTTTCAATATTACAATTTATTTCAACTTTAAACTTTTCCGAAAAAAATGCATTAATTTTTTTTATCTACAAACATGAATGTATATAATTTTCGTCCCAAGAATTCTGAATTGTTGTTCAGTTTAAATTTGTGAGATGGTTTTTTTGTGATGACTGAATGAAGTGCGTTTGTTAAAAATGTCATTTAACGCGACAATAATGGTTGCAATAATACTTGAAATGATGAATTGCACCTGAATTGCACCGTTTGTCATTTGTTGGGGCCCCCCAGACAATACAAACAGATACATACTATATACATACATCGTACATTTATGCGCTTGCTATAGATATAGAGAAAGATGAATGAATGGCATTTAAACGTTGTTGTAAACCAACAAATGCATATTTATGGCCCAAAAATCATAAAATGACCAAATGCAGTGAAAACAGAGAAATGGTAGGGGTTTGCAGTTGTCCCTTATAAATATAGCTGTTATCCTTCTTTGCTGATCTGGAGAGTGTTTGACTGTGCTTTCTATGCACAACAATATTTATGAGCTTTTGTTGCATAATAGAATTTCTCAACGATATATTTCTCAAATAAAAATGTTGTATTTTTAGGTTTTTATTTTCCATATAAAACAAAATGCATATATGATTGTATGCAATCCATATGATGGCTGGCAGGAACTCATACTAACCGGGCAGAGTTCATTCTTTTGTAATACTCTGAGTTTTTTTTGCATTTTTTATCATTGTATAAGTATTTGACCAGCCTTAGCCATCCATGTGTGTTCAAGTTTGCATATATTCCTTATGTGACATTTTTGCCTTGGCATCCTTTGAAGTCCTCCTCTCCTTCCAAAGGGCAAAAAATACACCCTACAACTCTTTCCAACTAAGAAGCACATTTTCAATGACCATCAACACAAGTGTTGAATTTTACACTGCTTGTTGTTAATATACCTTCCGGCTTTGACATGTATCCCCACTGCCTGCCGGCCAGCACTGCTTTCAAACGACACAAAAATATTCTTAAACAAAAAACTGTCTCCTGCTGTGGTCACATATGACCAAAAACGCCATCAGTGATTTTAGCATTTTTTTGACAGTTTATTTATTTTTTCCAGTTTTTTTAAGCTCCATTTTGGGGGAGTTGAAAATTGGAAAAAAAGGAACACAACACATTTTATGACACTTTGTTTTTTTGGACTCTCTTTTTATTTCATGTTTTAGAACTTTAATTTGTCCTTTTTTGCACTCTCTTTTTAAAACTATGTATGTATATGTGTTATAGTTTTTTGATTTCCTATAAAATTGCCGACAAAATAATAAATGGTCAATCAAATAAATGCTTTTGACAAATGATAAATAATAGTATGATTTTATAGAGATTTTTCTTTTGCTCAATTGTTTTATAGTTTTATGATTATGTGGTATGTTGGTACATTTTTATGATAAAAACTATATAAAAAATATGGCGCAAAATAAATCGATATTTAACCAGGAATAGAAATTTTAAATTGATAAAGATAAAATCAAAGAATAATAAAATAAAGTTATAGTTAGTGTTATTCTGCTATGCCGAATAATATGTTAAATTCCTAAAGTGGTTTTACATAACGACTAAGGCAGGGACGGGTCCAGTTTCACCGATTAGGGAGGAAAATTTTTTATTTTTTGTATTGTGTCCTTTCTTATGCTACTTTTTTATAGTCTATAGTCTAGTCTATAGTCTAGTCTATAGTCTAGTCTAAAGTCCAGTCTAAAGTCTAGTCTATAGTCTAGTCTAGTCTAGTCTATAGTCTAGTCTATAGTCTAGTCTATAGTCTAGTCTATAGTCTAGTCTATAGTCTAGTCTATAGTCTAGTCTATAGTCTAGTCTATAGTCTAGTCTATAGTCTAGTCTATAGTCTAGTCTATAGTCTAGTCTATAGTCTAGTCTATAGTCTAGTCTATAGTCTAGTCTATAGTCTAGTCTATAGTCTAGTCTATAGTCTAGTCTATAGTCTAGTCTATAGTCTAGTCTATAGTCTAGTCTATAGTCTAGTCTATAGTCTAGTCTATAGTCTAGTCTATAGTCTAGTCTATAGTCTAGTCTATAGTCTAGTCTATAGTCTAGTCTATAGTCTAGTCTATAGTCTAGTCTATAGTCTAGTCTATAGTCTAGTCTATAGTCTATAGTCTAGTCTATAGTCTAGTCTATAGTCTAGTCTATAGTCTAGTCTATAGTCTAGTCTATAGTCTAGTCTATAGTCTAGTCTATAGTCTAGTCTATAGTCTAGTCTATAGTCTAGTCTATAGTCTAGTCTATAGTCTAGTATATCAGTCTAGTCTATCAGTCTTAGTCTAGTCTATAGTCTAGTCTATAGTCTAGTCTATAGTCTAGTCTATAGTCTAGTCTATAGTCTAGTCTATAGTCTAGTCTATAGTAGTCTATAGTCTAGTCTATAGTCTAGTCTATAGTCTAGTCTATAGTCTAGTCTATAGTCTAGTCTATAGTCTAGTCTATAGTCTAGTCTATAGTAGTCTATAGTCTAGTCTATAGTCTAGTCTATAGTCTAGTCTATAGTCTAGTCTATAGTCTAGATAGTCTAGTCTATACTAGTCTATAGTCTAGTCTATAGTCTAGTCTATAGTCTAGTCTATAGTCTAGTCTATAGTCTAGTCTATAGTCTAGTCTATAGTCTAGTCTATAGTCTAGTCTATAGTCTAGTCTATAGTCTAGTCTATAGTCTAGTCTAAAGTCAGTCTAAGTCTAGTCTATAGTCTAGTCTACAGTCTAGTCTATAGTCTCTAGTCTATAGTCTATAGTCTAGTCTAGTCTAGTCTATAGTCTAGTCTATAGTCTAGTCTATAGTCTAGTCTATAGTCTAGTCTATAGTCTAGTCTATAGTCTAGTCTATAGTCTAGTCTATAGTCTAGTCTATAGTCTAGTCTATAGTCTAGTCTATAGTCTAGTCTATAGTCTAGTCTATAGTCTAGTCTATAGTCTAGTCTATAGTCTAGTCTATAGTCTAGTCTATAGTCTAGTCTATAGTCTAGTCTATAGTCTAGTCTATAGTCTAGTCTATAGTCTAGTCTATAGTCTAGTCTATAGTCTAGTCTATAGTCTAGTCTATAGTCTAGTCTATAGTCTAGTCTATAGTCTAGTCTATAGTCTAGTCTATAGTCTAGTCTATAGTCTAGTCTATAGTCTAGTCTATAGTCTAGTCTATAGTCTAGTCTATAGTCTAGGGAGTCTAGTCTATGTCTAGTCTATAGTCTAGTCTATAGTCTATCTATAGTCTTATAGTCTAGTCTATAGTCTAGTCTATAGTCTAGTCTATAGTCTAGTCTATAGTCTAGTCTATAGTCTAGTCTATAGTCTAGTCTATAGTCTAGTCTATAGTCTAGTCTATAGTCTAGTCTATAGTCTAGTCTATAGTCTAGTCTATAGTCTAGTCTATAGTCTAGTCTATAGTCTAGTCTATAGTCTAGTCTATAGTCTCGTCTATAGTCTAGTCTATAGTCTAGTCTAGTCTATAGTCTAGTCTATAGTCTAGTCTAGTCTATAGTCTAGTCTAGTCTATAGTCTAGTCTATAGTCTAGTCTATAGTCTAGTCTATAGTCTAGTCTATATTCTAGTCTATAGTCTAGTCTATAGTCTAGTCTATAGTCTAGTCTATAGTCTAGTCTATAGTCTAGTCTATAGTCTAGTCTATAGTCTAGTCTATAGTCTAGTCTATAGTCTAGTCTATAGTCTCGTCTATAGTCTAGTCTATAGTCTAGTCTATAGTCTAGTCTATAGTCTAGTCTATAGTCTAGTCTATAGTCTAGTCTATAGTCTAGTCTATAGTCTAGTCTATAGTCTCGTCTATAGTCTAGTCTATAGTCTAGTCTATAGTCTAGTCTATAGTCTAGTCTATAGTCTAGTCTATAGTCTAGTCTATAGTCTAGTCTATAATCTAGTCTATAGTCTAGTCTATAGTCTAGTCTATAGTCTAGTCTATATAGTCTATCTATAGTCTATAGTCTAGTCTATAGTCTAGTCTATAGTCTAGTCTAGTCTATAGTCTAGTCTATAGTCTAGTCTATAGTCTGGTTTATAGTCTAGCCTATAGTCTAGTCTATAGTCTAGTCTATAGTCTAGTCTATAGTCTAGTCTATAGTCTAGTCTATAGTCTAGTCTATAGTCTAGTCTATAGTCTAGTCTATAGTCTAGTCTATAGTCTAGTCTATAGTCTAGTCTACAGTCTAGTCTAGTCTAGTCTATAGTCTAGTCTATAGTCTAGTCTATAGTCTAGTCTATAGTCTAGTCTATAGTCTAGTCTATAGTCTAGTCTATAGTCTAGTCTATAGTCTAGTCTATAGTCTAGTCTATAGTCTAGTCTATAGTCTAGTCTATAGTCTAGTCTATAGTCTAGTCTATAGTCTAGTCTATAGTCTAGTCTATAGTCTAGTCTATAGTCTAGTCTATAGTCTAGTCTATAGTCTAGTCTATAGTCTAGTCTATAGTCTAGTCTATAGTCTAGTCTATAGTCTAGTCTATAGTCTAGTTTATAGTCTAGTCTATAGTCTAGTCTATAGTCTAGTCTATAGTCTAGTCTATAGTCTAGTCCATAGTCTAGTCTATAGTCTAGTCTATAGTCTAGTCTATAGTCTAGTCTATAGTCTAGTCTATAGTCTAGTCTATAGTCTAGTCTATAGTCTAGTCTATAGTCTAGTCTATAGTCTAGTCTATAGTCTAGTCTATAGTCTAGTCTATAGTCTAGTCTATAGTCTAGTCTATAGTCTAGTCTATAGTCTAGTCTATAGTCTAGTCTATAGTCTAGTCTATAGTCTAGTCTATAGTCTAGTCTATAGTCTAGTCTATAGTCTAGTCTAGTCTATAGTCTAGTCTAGTCTATAGTCTAGTCTATAGTCTAGTCTATAATCTAGTCTATAGTCTAGTCTATAGTCTAGTCTAGTCTATAGTCTAGTCTATATTCTAGTCTATAGTCTAGTCTATAGTCTAGTCTATAGTCTAGTCTATAGTCTAGTCTATAGTCTAGTCTATAGTCTAGTCTATAGTCTAGTCTATAGTCTAGTCTATAGTCTAGTCTATAGTCTAGTCTATAGTCTAGTCTATAGTCTAGTCTATAGTCTAGTCTATAGTCTAGTCTATAGTCTAGTCTATAGTCTAGTCTATAGTCTAGTCTATAGTCTAGTCTATAGTCTAGTCTATAGTCTAGTCTATAGTCTAGTCTATAGTCTAGTCTATAGTCTAGTCTATAGTCTAGTCTATACTCTAGTCTATAGTCTAGTCTATAGTCTAGTCTATAGTCTAGTCTATAGTCTAGTCTATAGTCTAGTCTATAGTCTAGTCTATAGTCTAGTCTATAGTCTAGTCTATAGTCTAGTCTATAGTCTAGTCTATAGTCTAGTCTATAGTCTAGTCTATAGTCTAGTCTAGTCTATAGTCTAGTCTATAGTCTAGTCTAGTCTATAGTCTAGTCTAGTCTAGTCTAGTCTATAGTCTAGTCTATAGTCTAGTCTATAGTCTAGTCTATAGTCTAGTCTAAGTCTAGTCTATAGTCTAGTCTATAGTCTAGTCTATAGTCTAGTCTATAGTCTAGTCTATAGTCTAGTCTATAGTCTAGTCTATAGTCTAGTCTATAGTCTAGTCTAGTCTAGTCTATAGTCTAGTCTATAGTCTAGTCTATAGTCTAGTCTATAGTCTAGTCTATAGTCTAGTCTATAGTCTAGTCTATAGTCTAGTCTATAGTCTAGTCTATAGTCTAGTCTATAGTCTAGTCTATAGTCTAGTCTATAGTCTAGTCTATAGTCTAGTCTATAGTCTAGTCTATAGTCTAGTCTATAGTCTAGTCTATAGTCTAGTCTATAGTCTAGTCTATAGTCTAGTCTATAGTCTAGTCTATAGTCTAGTCTAGTCTATAGTCTAGTCTAGTCTATAGTCTAGTCTATAGTCTAGTCTAGTCTATAGTCTAGTCTATAGTCTAGTCTAGTCTATAGTCTAGTCTAGTCTATAGTCTAGTCTATAGTCTAGTCTATAGTCTAGTCTATAGTCTAGTCTATAGTCTAGTCTATAGTCTAGTCTAGTCTAGTCTATAGTCTAGTAATCTAGTCTATAGTCTAGTCTAGTCTATAGTCTAGTCTATAGTCTAGTCTATAGTCTAGTCTATAGTCTAGTCTATAGTCTAGTCTATAGTCTAGTCTATAGTCTAGTCTATAGTCTAGTCTATAGTCTAGTCTATAGTCTAGTCTATAGTCTAGTCTATAGTCTAGTCTATAGTCTAGTCTATAGTCTAGTCTATAGTCTAGTCTATAGTCTAGTCTATAGTCTAGTCTATAGTCTAGTCTATAGTCTAGTCTATAGTCTAGTCTATAGTCTAGTCTATAGTCTAGTCTATAGTCTAGTCTATAGTCTAGTCTATAGTCTAGTCTATAGTCTAGTCTATAGTCTAGTCTATAGTCTAGTCTATAGTCTAGTCTATAGTCTAGTCTATAGTCTAGTCTATAGTCTAGTCTATAGTCTAGTCTATAGTCTAGTCTATAGTCTAGTCTATAGTCTAGTCTATAGTCTAGTCTATAGTCTAGTCTATAGTCTAGTCTATAGTCTAGTCTATAGTCTAGTCTATAGTCTAGTCTATAGTCTAGTCTATAGTCTAGTCTATAGTCTAGTCTATAGTCTAGTCTATAGTCTAGTCTATAGTCTAGTCTATAGTCTAGTCTATAGTCTAGTCTATAGTCTAGTCTATAGTCTAGTCTATAGTCTAGTCTATAGTCTAGTCTATAGTCTAGTCTATAGTCTAGTCTATAGTCTAGTCTATAGTCTAGTCTATAGTCTAGTCTATAGTCTACTAGTCTAGTCTATAGTCTAGTTAAGTCTAGTCTAATAGAGTCTGGTTTTTAGATTCTAGCCTAGCCTAGTCTAGTCTGTAATCTACAATTTTATTACCGATTGTACTTAAACGTGTAATGATGACAGACTATCATTAGCCACAGACATTTGTAATTAAGAATAAAATAAAATGAAAAAAACTCTAATGGTTTTAAAACAAATTTCTTTCATGACACTACAGTAAAGCAATAAAGAAAAAATCAATAACAATGAATTTTAAAATTGCAAATTTCTGTAACGAATTAACAGAAGTCAAAATGTAATCGATTCACAACTCAATTATTTAACAAAAATACAAAAAATAAAAGAATAAAAATTACACATCATTATCATATGAGCCAAACATGGAGAATCACTCCTAAAAGCAGTTGGTTATACTCATAACACACACGTTTATATGTGATCCTTAAACACAAGCAATATACATACTAATATATGTATGTATTTATTTATGTGCGTAAATGAATGATTAAATACAATTGTCCTTTTGTTCCAATTCCTGTCTGATGTCACATGTTACGCCAAATTAGTGCAGTAGTTTTTTTTCTATGTTTTCCTTTAGCTGTTGAAATCTAAACCATAATTACGCTTAGTTTTTTTTTTTTTGGAAACATAAAGTGTTACTAATTAGTTTTTGACAGCAATCGATCAAATTTTTATATTTCTTTTCATATTTAGTGCAGAAAAGTTTTTCATACGTAAGGAAATTTTTGACTAATGAAGTTATAATTTGGTGTAAAATTTTCAAACAATACAAGTATGTAATACTTTTAATTTTGGGAAAAGAAGGCGAGCACAAAATTTTAAATTGAAAGATTTTACTAACATATGCTGTTGTTTCAAAATAAAAATATAACGCAATTAATTTTTTTAAAATCAAGAATAATTTGATGTACAGCAATGGACATCTTATAAGTTTATTACTTAAAAAGTCTTTTTATAATCGCTTTCAAAAAAAAAAAAAAAAAAAAAAAAAAACGTTATAATTTCACCCAAAATCCCATAGAAATGTTTCCGGGAATATTGTTTGAACACTAATAAATATGAAGATATTGCTGAAATTATGATAACATTTTTGTGATAATAAATTTTTCATATCTAGAATGAATTTTGTAAGTCTAGTGTGTATTACAGTTTATAGTCTAGTCTATAGTCTAGTTTATAGTCTAGTATATGGTTTAGTTTATACTTTAGTTCATGGTCTAGTCAATAGTCTAGTTCACAGTTTAGTCTATAGTCAAGTCTATAGTCTAGTCTATATTCTAGTCTATAGTCTAGTTTATAGTCTAGTATATGGTCTAGGCAGCGCTCTAGTCTATATTCTAGTTCATAACATAGTCCATAATCTAATCTATAACTAGTCTATAGTCTATAGTTCAGTCCTTAGTAGTCTGTAGTCTAGTCTCTTGTTTAGTCAATAGTTTAGTGTATATTCTAGTAAATATATTGCTCGGTAGTCTAGTCTATAGTTTAATATGTAGCCTAGTGTTCATGCTAGTCTATAATCTACAGCCTAGTCCATATTCTAGTATATAATCTAGTTTATAGTCTAGTCTACAGTTTAGTCAATAGACTAGTCAACTATCTAGTATATAGTCTAGCCTATAGTTTAGGCCATAGTCTAGGCCATACTCTAGTTCTTAATTTCACCTATACCATATAGAAATGTCCCCCGTGAATATTCATATTTAGAATGAATTTTGTAATAAATAGTATGAATCGAACATGACTAATCTAGTTACTATAGTCTAGTTTATAGCCTACTATATGGTTTAGTCAGCAATCTAGTCTATAGTCTAGTTTATAGTCTACCTATCATTTAGTCTAGAGTCTAGAGTCTATAGTCAAGGTTATAGTCTAGTCTATAGTATAGTCTAGTCTTTAGTCTAGTCTATAGTTTATTTATATTATATTCTATATTCCAGTTTATAGTTTAGTATATGGTGTAGTCTGCAATCTAGTCTATAGTCTAGTTCAGAATCTAGTCTATAATCTAGCCTATAGTCTAGTCTATAGTCTAGTTCATAGTCTAGTATATAGTTAGTATATAGTAGTCTATACTGTAGTCTGTAGTCTAGTCACTTGTTTAGTTTATAGTCTATTCAATAGTTTAGTCTATATTCAAGTAAATATTTTGGTCTGTAGTCTAGTCTATAGTTTAATCTTAGCCTAGTCTTCGGGCGAGTCTATAGTCTAGTATACATTCTAGTCTATATTCTAGTGTATAATCTAGTCTATAATATATTATATGTTCTAGTAAACAGTCTAGTCAATGGACTGATCAACAGTCTACCCTATAGTCTAGGCCATAGTCTAAGCCGTACTCTAGTTCATAGTCCAGTCTATAGATTAGTAAATAGTAGTCTATACTGTAGTCTAGTCTATAAACTAATCTTTTGTCTAGTCTTTAGTGTAGTCTATAGCCAAGACTGTAGTCTATTCTCTAGTCTAGTCTACAGCCTAGTCAATAGTTTACGCAGTAGTTTAGGCTAGTCTAGACTATATAGTCTAGTTTATAGACTAATCCGTAGTCTAATCTAAGTCTAGTTTGTAGTTTAGTTTAAAGTTTAGTCTATAGTTTAGTTTATCATCTAGTCTAGATTATAGTCATAGTCACATAGGACTATTTTGGTATGTTTTTGGAAATAACTAGATGCAAAACTGAATGGATACTAACAGTAATTTCGGAACATATATTATATATATGCTATATATTTTTTTGTACTACAGATTTCTATAATTCATTCCGCACATCTTCCAAATGAGGCTAATAACTTAAAGAAAGTCCAAATATACATATTAGCTTTATTTCCTCGTTTTAAGTCTTTCACCTATCTTAAAGTGGAATATATGGAAATATCCTTTTTTCTCTTCATATCCTGTTTAACATACATATAATGTCTGTGTTAAAGGTAATGTATAATTTGTATATTTAATTCTAAAATACAATTTATTTATATAAATACAATCTAATATTATAAAATATGCAAATTATATTGTTATTTAGAGTTTATTTCTTTTTCATAATACAACAAAACCACATAAAATAAACACTTTTAAACAAAACCAACAATATTTTATACATAGATTCACATAAATATATAAAATTTACTTTGTATTTATATAACGATATAAAATTTTTCCTTTATAGAGACTGCGCATTTATGTCTGGGGTGTTAACATTAAAAGTTCTTTTATTTTCCTTTTTATTTTACAAATATCTCTGTATGTAGGTATGTATGTATGTGTATAAACACTCAATATTTTTTGTTCCTTTTATAATCTCAAGTTGCGTATCCTTGTTACTATAAGCTTTTTGTATGATTTATAATAATGAGTGCTTTCGTTCTTTTATATTTTCTACTCATAAGATGTTGCTTTTTGTTAATAATGAGTGAGTAAAAATTTTGAAGTAGTTACCGTCGGTATTTTTTAGTTGTAAAAAGTTCGCATTTCTTTTATTTAAATCCTATAATTGTGGTTGTGCTAAAACAGGGTATTGTTTCCTTTGTTATTTTCTGTTAGTGGCATTCATTTTATTATTTTAGCACAATGGGCGGAGTTTTTTTCGTTTTTTATTTTTGTGATTTTTTCTATTGTTGTTTTTCGAAAAAAGTTGATTTTTTATATGGAATTTTTTCTTGTTTTTTTGTTTCCTTTATAAAATAAAACAATTTGAAATAAATAATTTTTTATTTGAAATTTTGTCGAAAGATTATTTATTTATCATCATACTTTGTGTCAGTGGCAGCATCACTTAAAGCTGGCTAATATGTTTGGTAAGTTCATCAGAAAGGTCAGAGGTAAAGTAGGGCTATAAACTGTAATTCGGAGTAATAAGTCATATACATATACAAAGACTATGATCCGTATTTATCAATGCTTAATACGGTTAATGATGGATTATTTTTAGAATTTTGCCTATTGTCTATTCTACAGTCTTTCTATAGTCCAGTCTATGGTCTAGTCGATAGTCCAGTCTATGGTCTAGTCTATAGTCTGGTATAGATTTCAGCCCATAGCCTATTATATAGTCTAGTCTATAGTCTAGTCTACAGTCTAGTCTATAGTCTAGTCTATAGTCTAGTCTATAGTCTAGTCTATAGTCTAGTCTATAGTCTAGTCTATAGTCTAGTCTATAGTCTAGTCTATAGTCTAGTCTATAGTCTAGTCTATAGTCTAGTCTATAGTCTAGTCTATAGTCTAGTCTATAGTCTAGTCTATAGTCTAGTCTATAGTCTAGTCTATAGTCTAGTCTATAGTCTAGTCTATAGTCTAGTCTATAGTCTAGTCTATAGTCTAGTCTATAGTCTAGTCTATAGTCTAGTCTATAGTCTAGTCTATAGTCTAGTCTATAGTCTAGTCTATAGTCTAGTCTATAGTCTAGTCTATAGTCTAGTCTATAGTCTAGTCTATAGTCTAGTCTATAGTCTAGTCTATAGTCTAGTCTATAGTCTAGTCTATAGTCTAGTCTATAGTCTAGTCTATAGTCTAGTCTATAGTCTAGTCTATAGTCTAGTCTATAGTCTAGTCTATAGTCTAGTCTATAGTCTAATCTATAGTCTAGTCTATAGTATAGTCTATAGTATAGTCTCTAGTCTATAGTCTAGTCTATAGTCTATTCTATAGTCTAGTCTATAGTGTAGTCTATAGTCTATTCTATAGTCTAGTCTATAGTCTAGTCTATAGTCTAGTCTATAGTCTAGTCTATAGTCTAGTCTATAGTCTAGTCTATGGTCTAGTCTATAGTCTAGTCTATAGTCTAGTCTATAGTCTAGTCTATAGTCTAGTCTATAGTCTAGTCTATAGTCTAGTCTATAGTCTAGTCTATAGTCTAGTCTATAGTCTAGTCTATAGTCTAGTCTATAGTCTAGTCTATAGTCTAGTCTATAGTCTAGTCTATAGTCTAGTCTATAGTCTAGTCTATAGTCTAGTCTATAGTCTAGTCTTGTCTATAGTCTAGTCTATAGTCTAGTCTATAGTCTAGTCTATAGTCTAGTCTATAGTCTAGTCTATAGTCTAGTCTAGTTTCTATAGTCTAGTCTATAGTCTAGTCTAGTCTATAGTCTAGTCTATAGTCTAGTCTATAGTCTAGTCTATAGTCTAGTCTATGTCCAGTCTATAGTCTAGTCTATTGTCTAGTCTATAGTCTAGTCTATAGTCTAGTCTATAGTCTAGTCTATAGTCTAGTCTATAGTCTAGTCTATAGTCTAGTCTATAGTCTAGTCTATAGTCTAGTCTATAGTCTAGTCTATAGTCTAGTCTATAGGCCAGTCTATAGTCTAGTCTATAGTCTAGTCTATAGTCTAGTCTATAGTCTAGCCTATAGTCTAGTCTATAGTCTAGCCAGTAGTTTAATCCGCTAACAATTTTTTTGATTTTGAAAAGATTACTCTCTTCACTCTCTTTTGAGAAACTATCTCGGTCAAATAATTAATATGTTAAATGAGTTTCAGATTTTTATTTTAAAATTTTAATTGGTAACTGGACCAAAATTGGACTATTAGCAACCCAAATCTTGTTACTATTCAAATTATAATTTTATTTAATAAAGAAAAAATTTTTTCAAAATGTTTTTCAAATCTTACCTGAGAATCTTTTAGACCCAAGCGTTCTGCCAACTTTTTGCGATCCGGTTTACTGATGTACTTCTGCTGTTGAAAGCGTTTCTCCAAACCCTTACGCTGGGAGTCTATAAACACAATAAACAAGAAATAAATCAATATTTTTCTCCTACCAAAAGATTCTTATAAAAATTATGAAGACTGCAACCATGCAGTACGACTGAAAAATACTCGTAAATTTAAACCTAAACCACAACATAAATTAAGAAAATAAATATTTTCACACTTACCAGAAAACACCGCACGACGCATCATACCCCTACGTGGTTTACCACGTGTTGAATGTGCCCAAGGGAAACCTTGGCCGGGAGGCAGGGGAAACACTTGTGCACCAACTGTTCAAAGAATACAAATAAAACGTGGGAAAATTTACAAATTTAGTTGCAATAGTAAAGAGTCTATGAGAGTAAATATGTGGGGATATATTGCGTACTATTGTAAATGCATTTTACACATAATTACAGTTGCATTTAAATGTTGCAGACACACAACTGCATTGGAATATTGCAGTGAGTTTGTGTTTTAATTGGTGTTGACAACAATTAATACAAGCCTGCTGAACATTTCCCTTTTAACTAAATTTTAGTTGAGAAGCACTACTAAAATGTTTATTTGTTCGGAAGCGGGTGTAATTTCTATTTGTGTTCAATGGACTGATGGACAGACAGACATACAGACAGACGGACATGTACTTACCACTCATGTAGGGATTTCTACAATGTGCCAACAATGAATGCAAATGTGGATGTTGGAGACTGTGAGGCAGGAATGGTGTTGGTCGACTGGGCAGGGGTTTTGCAATAACAGCTTGCGGATGTTGTGGTTGTTGTGCGTGTGTTAGATGAGCTCCTCCACCACCGACACCACCTCCACCACTACCAGGATGTTGTAAAGGCATTGTTGCTTTTTCTTGACCCGTTGGCATTGTATGTCTTCGATTATTGTTATCCTCTTCATTGTTATCCTTGTCATTGTTATTATTTGCATGTGTATTGTTGTTGTTATTGGAATGGTTGTTGCCATTATTACAACTTGTATTTGTGCTGATGCTATTTGTGGTGCAGGTAGAGTGATTGTCGCTATCACTAATCGTACTGCCAGGTGACGACGATGATGTGGTTTGCGGTTGACAACTATTGCCATTGTGATGCTGTTGCGTTAGAAATGCTGGATGCGGAAAGTGTGGATGGTGTATGAAGTTTTGTTGTAAATAAGGCCAGATATGTTGTGGTTGCATAAATTCTACAAAAAATAAACAATAACAATAGAAGTCATAATTATTAATATGTAGGTGTTTAAGCAAAATATGAATAGATATTATAACAAATAAGTTAGTGTAGTCGGTTATGGCCCATCAAATGACACCCTACTTCATATATGAAAGTATAATATGATTCGAAAGGTGTATTTTAATAGAACTTCTTAAAGTTAAGGTATGGCTTAATTATGCGCTGAACTCATGAAGTCTTTATAGGCGGCTAGGGCCAAACTGAAACGATCCTCATAATAATAGAAAATTTTCTATAGTAAAAATATTTATCGAAAATTTTCTCTAAAGAATAAAATCAATTGGAAACTTAATGAAAATTTTCCATTAAAAATATTTTTTTTTTTGAAAAAGAAAATTTATAAAAAATTTTCTATAGAAAGAACAATTTACCAGAAAAATGTAAAATAAAATGTATAGCAAATTTAATGAAAATTAAATTTTTTAGAAAAGAATGACTACAAATTTTCTATAAAAAATATTTTTTAAAGAGAACTTATCGAAAATTTAATGGAAATTTTCTTTAAAAAGTTAAATTAATTTAAAAATTTTCTTTGAAACGGAAATTTTATTTTCAATGGAAAGATATTTTTTATATTTTCTATAGAAAAGAAAATTTTTTATTGAAAGGAACATTTATTAAAAGTTAGTTAGTTAGTTAGTTAGTTCGTTAGTTAGTTAGTTAGTTAGTTAGTTAGGTAGTTAGTTAGTTAGTTAGTTAGTTAGTTAGTTAGCTAGTTAGTTAGTTAGTTAGTTTAGTTAGTTAGTTAGTTAGTTAGTTCGTTAGTTAGTTAGTTAGTTAGTTAGTTAGTTTTAGTTAGTTAGGTAGTTAGTTAGTTTTAGTTAGTTAGTTAGTTAGTTAGTTAGTTAGTTAGTTAGTTAGTTAGTTAGTTAGTTAGTTAGTTAGTTTTAGTTAGTTAGGTAGTTAGTTAGTTAGTTAGTTAGTTAGTTAGGTAGTTAGTTAGTTAGTTAGTTAGTTAGTTAGTTAGTTAGTTAGTTAGTTAGTTAGTTAGTTAGTTAGTTAGTTAGTTAGTTAGTTAGTTAGTTAGTTAGTTAGTTAGTTAGTTAGTTAGTAGTTAGTTAGTTAGTAGTTAGTTAGTTAGTTAGTTAGCTAGTTAGTTAGTTAGTTAGTTAGTTAGTTAGTTAGTTAGTTAGTTAGTTCGTTAGTTAGTTAGTTGTTAGTTAGTTAGTTAGTTAGTTAGTAGTAGGTAGTTAGTTAGTTAGTTAGTTAGTTAGTTAGTTAGTAGTTAGTTAGTAGTTTAGTTAGTTAGTTAGTAGTAGTTAGTTAGTTAGTTAGTAGTTAGTTAGTTAGTTAGTTTAGTTAGTTAGTTAGTTAGTTAGTTAGTGTTAGTTAGTTAGTTAGTTAGTTAGTTAGTTAGTTAGTTAGTTAGTTAGTTAGTTAGTTAGTTAGTTAGTTAGTTAGTTAGTTAGTTAGTTAGTTAGTAGTTAGTAGTTAGTTAGTTAGTTAGTTAGTTAGGTTAGTTAGTTAGTTAGTAGTTTAGTTAGTTAGTTAGTAGTTAGTTAGTTAGTTAGTTGTTAGTTAGTTAGTTAGTAGTTAGTTAGTTAGTTAGTTAAGTTAGTTAGTTAGTTAGTTAGTTAGTTAGTTAGTTAGTGTTAGTTAGTTAGTAGTTAGTTAGTTAGTTAGTTAGTTAGTTAGTTAGTTAGTTAGTTAGTAGTTAGTTAGTAGTTAGTTAGTTAGTTAGTTAGTCTGTTAGTTAGTTAGTAGTTAGTAGTTAGTTAGTTAGTTAGTTAGTTAGTTAGTTAGTTAGTTAGTTAGTTTAGTTAGTTAGTTAGTTAGTTAGTTAGTTAGTTAGTAGTTAGTAGTTAGTTAGTTAGTTAGTTAGTTAGTTAGTTAGTTAGTTAGTTAGTTAGTTAGTTAGTTAGTTTAGTTAGTTAGTTAGTTAGTTAGTTAGTTAGTTAGTTAGTTCGTAGTTAGTTAGTTAGTTAGTTAGTTAGTTAGTTAGTTAGTTAGTAGTTAGTTAGTTAGTTAGTTAGTTAGTTAGTAGTTAGTAGTTAGTTAGTTAGTTAGTTTAGTTAGTTAGTTAGTTAGTTAGTTAGTTAGTTAGTTAGTTAGTTAGTTAGTTAGTTAGTTAGTTAGTTAGTTAGTTAGTTAGTTAGTTAGTTAGTTAGTTAGTTAGTTAGTTAGTTAGTTAGTTAGTTAGTTAGTTAGTTAGTTAGTTAGTTAGTTAGTTAGTAGTTAGTTAGTTAGTTAGTTAGTTAGTTAGTTAGTAGTTAGTTAGTTAGTTAGTTAGTTAGTTAGTAGTTAGTTAGTTAGTTAGTTAGTTAGTTAGTTAGTTAGTAGTTAGTTAGTAGTTAGTTAGTTAGTTAGTTAGTTAGTTAGTTAGTTAGTTAGTTAGTTAGTTAGTTAGTTAGTTAGTTAGTTAGTAGTTAGCTAGCTAGTTAGTTAGTTAGTTAGTTAGTTACAACATATCTTTAATTACAAATTCTTAAAAACCTAAAATTTATTGAGATTTCACTTTTGGACGAATTCAGATGTCGTCGAGTTTTAAAATTTGCTGCCTGGCAACTTTTAGCTAAGCCATCTTAATTTAAAAATTTCTTCAACTATCTTCAACCACAGACATTTCTGCTTAATTTTGAATTTCCCATTTACATTTTCTTTTAATGAGTGAGTGAACACAAACATTACGAAGTGGAATATTCAACACTTTGAAGTGTCAAAGATTCACAATCATATGCATAATTATGAAAATTTTCAAAACAATTCAAACAATAAAACTTGACAGCATAAGATGGGAAATTTTTAAAAGCCAACATTTGCACATATTATTGCTCCTACTCTCCCACCTATACACACACGCACTTCTGCAGACAAAAATTTTAATTATTTTATTGCTTTGATGTTAGAAGTTTAGCTTCCGGCGGATATAAGCACCTTGTGTTTGTTTAAGAAAAGAAAAAACAAAAAACTTTTGTTTAAAAAAGCAACAACAAAGACTTTTAAAACTAACACATACTAAAACACGTTTAATTAATTATACATAAATACTTAGAAATATGTATATTTAAGGATACATATATGTAGATATGTACATAACCTTGTGTTAGTTTAATTTAAGGTATTTTATTCCTATTGTTTGTCTTTGCATGGTAGCTAAACTTGATTTTATAATTATAATAAACGAAAAGGAAAAGTTTTTCAAAATAATTTCACACACACTTACTACACATCCTTCTTAATACAAACGCACTCAAACAAAAACCACATTTTTCCACTCATATGCAGACGTATGGAATTAATTTGTATTATTTTGTGTAGAATTATGGATAAGGATGTTTATATGTATTATATAAGGATGTATGTATGTTAAATTACCTATGGCTTTGTTTCGAAAAATTTCTTTACTAGTCTACAGTTTTAAAGGTTTTGTAAATTTTGTGTTCATTTTGCCAAGTGTTTTTTGTTATGATTTTAATTCGATTAGACAGAAACAATTAACATATTAACGCCTCTTTAGTTATAATGATTTTATAGTTGGTTGAAGCTTTTAGAATAGGACGGCGCCATTTTGTGGGGTGCCAAAAGAAAATTATAGGTTCTCTTAATTTAAATAAAACTTTTGTTAAGAAACTCTCAAACTTGTACGTACTCCTTTTGATATTTTTAATGCTTTTTTATGAAATTTCGCTTATTAGTCCTGCTCCAGAAAAGGAAAATTGTCTAATTTTATTCAATATAACTGGTGATAAGTTTAAACCCAATTGGATTGTGAAAATTCGTGTACAAATTATCACAGAATTGTTTAACATTTAACACTTTTTCCGTTTTACCCTAAAGTTAAGAAATAGTTTTTATATTCTACGAAATTGTATAAAATATCTATAAAATAAGATATAAAACACTAAAATCGAATCAGAATATCATCGGAAATCGACCTTCAAGATTCCAGTCAAAAGATCGATCTGTCAGGTATGTAGAGCGAGTGACACTACTGGTTTCTTAAATCGAGAATACGAGCGAAAATATAACAATGAGAGAAGAGACAAATAGTCAAAGTGATTTTACCATAGTAGTACCCTTGCGCTCTAAAGTAAATCAGGATCCTTTTTTTAATCCAGCTCAATAATGGCCTCGACAAAAGAGGTAAACATCAGCAACAGGAATCCGAAATACGAATAAATCAAATAAGCTGAGGACTTGTTCTTACTCAGAGAGAACACATTGTGATAAATCTGGTATGAAGAGAGTAAACCCTGAACATACCTGGACTAAGAAGAAAAACAATATCCGATACATTCACTCTAGACATACGGGTGGGTAAGTTCCGTATACCGCTACATTCATCTTACGATACTGGATGAATGTAGTCCCACAATCACTCTTCTGTGGGGTATCTGTTGACTTCGGCAACAGCACCGAACTTATCCCGAAATTTAGATTTCACCGTGCATCAAGTCACGGACATTCTCTTTCCGCGAATTTGGTTTTAAACCACAGGCACTACGTGGGGGGTATCTGTTGACTTCGGCAACAGCACCGAACTTATCCCGAAATTTAGATTTCACCGTGCATCAAGTCACGGACATTCTCTTTCCGCGAATTTGGTTTTAAACCACAGGCACTACGTGTGTCCCGAACGAACCTTAACCAACTGACCAGCCAGTCCTTAACCAACCGACCACAAAGTCCTACGGGCAACTTACCACCCGTAGTAACATATTATGAGGTTCTTTGGTTCGACTCCATGTCAAATCATTCTAAGAAAAGGCCGAGGATACATTTTGATCATCACCAGATTATAGGTAGCAGCCCTTTTCCCCGTAATTGCAATCACACTAAGATGGGTTTTTTCATCAGCCTCCGGAGGAGTTTTCTGTGCGGAAACACTACCTAACTTATCCCGAATTATAGACTTTACCGTGCATCAGTCTCTTAACCAACATTCTCTTCCCGCAAATTTGGATTTAAACCACAGCTGCCACGTGCACCCAGAAAGCACCACTCCAATAACCGGGACAAGGCTAAAAACTTTGCCGAAACTTTGGTTCCTGTGGTATAAGAGTATGTGGTTCTCTGGTTCGACCCTATGTCAAAACATTTTAAGGAAAGGTCGAGGATACATTTGAACCCGATCAGTTTATAGTCCCGGCAGACTAAAGCTACTGGTATTTTCCAGTACCGAGATGGGGGAAGAAGATTCATCAAGGTAACATGACCCCGGGGGTGGATTTGGCTGGAACAACACTTCCATGGAGTGACTGCCAACTACTAAGTGTTTACTTTAACATTCATATACTACAGATGCATTCAATCATCTAAACTTTTTCAATGCATTTCTCGATTATAGTCACGTAGTTGGGGTCTATTGTTCCATAGCGCAGGAAATTCGTATCCCGAAGCATTTGCATTTTTCAGAGCTTCCACTAAAATTCTATGTCTACGATTTGTTCTATTGTGTTTACCGAAAGCACCAGATAATATAGATGTTCTGGTGAAATTCTTCATCCATTGACTTCGATGGATCAATAAATCGAAGGAAATCTTAAAGTCTAGTTATATCATGTCTTTACTTTGACATTCCTTACAAAATTACGAAGAATACAACCGCTAGGAAGATCACTTTAAACAGCAAATGGTAAATAAAAAATTCATGACAAATTCATACTATGTATGACAAGATTCATTCTAGTTATGAATTCTATTTTTCTGTGTATATATGTACATTTCTATGAGGATGAGGATGATCACTTTAAACACCAAACTATAATTCAGGAAAAACAATTCATGACCTCTTCATATTATTTATGACAAATTTCATTCTAGTTATGAAATTTTTTTTCAAAGCAGTTCCAGAATATAATGTTTTATGATTTTTGGAAATTTCGAACTAAAATTGTAAACTTATTTAAATCTTTAAAAGCTTTATGTTATTTCTTCTAAAATAAGTGAAAACAATGTACCGCCAGGATAATTATATAAATTAGTTCTTTTACAAAGGGATAGAGCAACCTTATATAATAAAAACCTTTTTCTTCTATTAAATAATGATTGAAAAAGCTGGTTATTATAAAACAATAAACGGATCTATGATTTATATGATTTTGGTTACACCTTAAATATTTTAACCATAAAAAACACACACCAAAAACTAGCACGTGGCCTTACACAGCAAAAATAATAAAAAAATTGCATTAAAAATGTGCAAAAAACTAAATTTGATAAAAAATTAGCCATAAAATTACCCAAAAATGGGATTATTAAATATACAAATACAATATCCATACAACAAAAAATAAAAAAAATAACAATTAATCTAATAGCACAAACCAACCTACCAAACGAATAACAATTGACAGAAAATAAAAAACTTCCTGTAAAAAAAAAACTAAAACAAGGAAACGGTAACAAACAGTAAAAACAATATTAAGGACGAATGATTACAATGACTGATAGATAATTTGTAACGCCTTCTTTTGTGTGTGCGTGCGTGCCTCCTCGTCTACTTGAGGCAACAAAATGTGAGATCCTAAAAAGACACACACAGTTACTCACTCGTCCTTTTTCATAGCCTTATAAATGTTATGATCATGTTTTATTTTCTCTTACTTTTGATCAAGTTGCCAGTAAATTAACCCTCAATGAAGTATTGCTACGTTCGAAAAAAAAAACTAGTTATTCTCATTTACTTTGGTTAATTTTATTCCGTTCTATTCTTTTAACAATATGTGTTTTGATTTTTTATATGAAAAAGATTTATAAGGATCTTTAGAAACATTTAAAAAACATACCGCATATGCAATAATTTAAACATGATTAAAAATTGTGTTGTGTTTTTACAGCCTTCCAGCCTGAAGGCTTAAATCCTCAATAAAAAAACATTAAAACAACAAAGGCATTAATACACTGTAGCAGCAAGGACAATAGCAATGAACTAAATCATTGGCTGATCCTGCTACCATAACTAATGTGCGCTTAAAAAAAGAAGATACAAAGATACAATTATCATTTTTTGTTGCTTTTCTGTTGTGATTGTAGTTTTTTATTGTTTAGGGAATTTTAATGAATCCTAAATGGAGCGAAATCCTCTTTTGATTGGCATTTTTTAATAAAAGAAATAATTTCAATATTTATTTTAGCTTTTTAAGCCGTTGCGCCATAATTTGACCTCATTTAACGGTTAATAAAATTTTCACATTTATTAAAACTATATTTTTGTTACAGTTATTGTTATTATTTCAGTAGCGAATAATCATTCATGGTTAATTTCTTTTAAAAAATTTTGAAAATCTAGTAATTAAGGAACTACTACTTTTTTCGTAATGTCAAACTCCATATATAAAAAATTGCATGAATTCGCCGCAAAATGAAATGACTTCACCTTATAATCTATGCGCCTTACATTTCGTACTATGTACGACATTTTTCGTATATATTACGCATTGATTATTTTTAATGTATACTTAAGAATATATTTTCTGGGTACATAAAACTATCGTTTGCAAAATTTTATATTCATTGCCGTACTCTGGGATCATTTGTAAGAGGGCCAGTTGGAATTTTGAATCAATATTGCCCATTTTTCAATTCCAATCAAATCTTATCAATAGAGAATATTTATGTAAAATTTCCTCCGTTACTCTGCCAGTTAGTGACAAGATGGTCCTTAAATGAGAGTATATGCTGATAAGCTTTGTTTAAAATCCTTTGGATCCTATCCAAACAAAATGTTCTTCCGAAATTTATAGACAATTACAATATGATTTTTCTATGTAGATGATAAAAGGCGGCCATTACAGACGGAAATATCGGTCGTGCCAGATCGGACCTCAAATATGTCGGAAACTTTGAAATATTTATCCCAGATCAAGCGAATGCCCTTAGGAATCCGTTGCAACATGAAATGCTTCAAACTGGGAGACAAACGGTCCTGATGTACTATAATGAAGAAACAGAAATATACTAACGACTACCTAAACTCAACACTAACTTCTAGGCAGAAGTCTGAGCAATAACGGAATGCCTAAATTGGATTAGAATAAATGTGCTGCCAACAGGGGTTCACATATTTACCGATAACCAGAAGGTAATTAGGGCGATATCTTGTGATAAGACTATATTGGATTATAGGAAAACTTTAACCGAATACTTTTCCAAAGAAAGCTTTTTAAGGTAAGATTGAAATTTGAAAAGTAAGTTCAGTGGAAGGATTTTAGAATTAGTTAAAAATTGATTAGTTCTAGATCGAGTGCAAACAGAATCAGTTCAAATTCTTGAATAGCAAACTTGAAACTTGTGATGACGCCATTAGATCTGGAACCAATTCTATGGAACATTGTTGTGATACTTAAGTATTTCTAAGGAGTTAAAGAACAGGAACACATTCTAATAATGGTTGTATGGGGGTAGGCGAAATAATGAACCGATTTTAACTATTTTCAATAGTTTCATCCTTGGGTCAAAAGAAGAAAATTGCGACCTGTAGATTGCGCATAAGGAAGTGATTCTGAACTGATTGGTATACATTAAGGTGGGTGTTACAAACAACAGAGAGATGGAATAAAATTAGTCTCATCAAAGGCAATTTTCCTTTTCAGGGGCAGAGCTAATAAGCGAAATTTGCTTGCAAATCTGCAAAATAGCATTAAAAATAACAAAAGGAGTATAAGCTTGGCAACATTCTGTTGATTAATGCTATATGCACAATTGGGACGAACGACGAATTTCGTATAGCACGACGAACTAGTCGACAAAAATTCGTTGCGTTAATTCGTCGAATGGAACACAATCAAATTATTCATACTGTGAATTCATTTCAAAATTTGTTTGTTCGAAATTGGAAAAAGTAAGAAAAAGGAACAAAAATTATATTTTTGTGAATCTCCACGATTTTGAGATAATTTTAACAGCTTTAAAATTTCTTCGAACATTATTTAGAAAATGTAAGAAATTGGCCCCGAAAAGAAATATTAGCTTCAAAATTTTTTCGAACATTACTTCTAATTTTCGAACTTAATTTTAAATATTCCAACATAGCATTGCAGTGTCATCAAGTGTACTCCAGACTGCCAAATTTCAGACAATTCGGGCCACGAGAACTGGTTTTAATGGCTTTAAAAATTTTTCGAACTTAAGTTCGAATTTTCGAAAATTTTATTTTTAGTTTTTATGACCCAGAAATTATTTTAATTATTCGAATATAATTTCTAATATTCCAACATAATATTGTATTGTCATTAGCTGTACTCACAACCGCCAAATTTTCCCCAATTAATTCGTCTGCGTAAGAAATAAACCTATCGCATAGTTCGTTACGTACGACGAATTTCGTCATACGCAATGATTGTGTACATTTTCATATACCCAAGTGTGTTCTATTTCTGACGACGAATATTCGTTCCGAAAAATTCGTCGTTCATCCCAATTGTGCGTATACTATAAGTTTAAAGTTTTTATACAAATATTTGATATCATTGAAAACCTAATGACATAGGGATTAAATTTTAATAGATATATAATATAAGGGATCTATTATTAGAATCATCATTTACGAACAAATTCAAAAATTATAATATAGAGAATTTTTAAAATTACAAACATATAGTAGCATATAGGCGAAAGGGATTGTCAAAGACCTAAGTCCCCTGTCAAAAACCTAACTGGTGAGAATGTATTAGTAGAAGCACAAAAATAAACACAGTTGTTCAAAAGGTACTAAATAATAAATGTATTTCTGATACGTTATTTTTTATGTTATTACTGGGATTTTATATACTAGTGAATGAAAATAATAGTTAATTAATTTTTTTCAGAAGATATTTCATCTTAAAACATATTATAAACACGTCTTTTTGTTATTTTTTTCTGCACTAATGGAAAAAGAAAAAAAGTAGGTGAAAAACTTTTTTCATTTTCAATACGAAAATTTACAACTTTTTTTTCAGTTTTAATTAAAATGAAATGTCAAAGAATAAAAAATATTTTTTTTTCGTTTGTAAAATATAAATTATTTTCGGGGTTTTAAATACAATAAAAGTGTCGCAAAAAATAATAAATATTATGTTTAAGTGATAAGAAAAACTATTAAGTGCAAATATCCTCGCAATTTTGCGAAGAAAATTTGAAGTTTTGTGAGTGAGTTTAGTTCTCTCAAGTGTGTTTTATTCTCACAGAACTCGTCTGTGTGAAGAGAATAACAAATTTTGTTTGACAACCCCTTCAGTTTCGCCTATATCCCTACTATATGATTACAAATATAAAATTTGAATTAATGTAAAAGTTGAAAGGTTACAGATATCGGAACAAAATTTTGGACGTATATAGTTCCAAGTCTTTCTTAACACTTAATAGCCTGGTGGTACCGCCAGGAACCAACCAATAAAAATTAAGTTTTTTGTTATTTAAATATTTGTCAACTTCATGTTAAGACTCTTAAAATTTTTTTAATTGCAAGCGGCACTAATTTCTTTGATCGGTATTGGAATAAAGTTTCATTTGGCTTGTCCAGGTTCAAAAGAATGCAATTACCTCAAAAAAATTCTTTTGTGATATCGTGTACTTTTGACAAAAAGTTTTAGTTATAAATCAACAAAATTTTAAACAGAAAAAATATTTTACGGATCGTTGCCTAATATTATTGTAATAATAGGTATTTGAAGTGATTTTGCTTCTTTAGTTAGAGAGATTTTTAGAAATTTCTGGTTGGTTCTTTAAAAGACCACCAGGCACCCAGACTTCAAATTTTTTCATATATCAGATTATATAAATAGAAATTTTTGGGATGTTTTTTGATTGATTTATTTTAAAATGAAGCATAGCATTTGTGCCACTAGTCTGTTATTACTTGATGAAATCTTGTGTTAAAATTCGAGTGGCAAAAGATCGACCAAAAAATTTTGGGGTTGAAATTGCTTCGAAACGTCGGCGTAGAATCTCTGTTTATTGCCAACTAGCTATATTCACCTAGATCACATAATACTCTTACCAAAATTTATAATATAAGGCATAACGCGATCAAAAAATCCAAATTATTCATCCCTAACGAAAGTTCGATGTCGAAAATGTCGCATAAAATCATATTTTTCATCAGAAAAGAGCTGTTTTATATATTATATTTATATCCCAATATAATTGTCTTCATTAACAATGAAATTGCTTATTATTGCCTTTAAAGTACGTTTTACAATATTTATAATTTGGAAGTCCGGGTGCCTGGTGGTTCCTCTAGGAACCAACCAGGTATTTTTCACATAACACAGGTAAATACTACATATGAACAAAGTTTTAGAACAAAAGTTGCTTAGAAATGTAAGTTTTATTAAATAAATTTTTGCCGCTCAAACAAAAAAATCAGGCTAGGGTTAAATTACGGCGTTTCAGTTATTCTCATTTTCTATAAGCAAATACCAAGATTCCTAAAACCGGAGAAATTAAGTTCCAAAAACTGAGCTTTTTGATAAAAGTGCCCACTGTAACGTTAATTACTGTGTGAAAGTAAAAAGACTTTGGATATATTTTAGAAACATTAAAGTCCATATAAATATGAAGCCATTATGGGAATTGATACTTTGCGTTTTTAGATTTTTTACTTAAAAAAAAAAAACATTTTATTTTCAAGATTGTCCCATTTGCCCTGAGGCTGGTGGTACCAGTTCCCGCTTAAATAGGCCAAATTTTATTTTACACGCTTAAACGTTATGTTCCCTTTACGGATCATACAAAATTTGTTTATAGTCCCGAAAAAAATTTTTTCTATAAAAGAAAAAATATATAGAGACTTTTTTGGGAAATAGCTTTTTATATGTTTCAAATTTGGATGCGTCTAACTTTTTATAGAGTCAATATAATTTGAGAGAAGTTGTTTTTGTTTTATTTCGAATTTCATCAGAAAACTAGAAGATATTTTTAAAAAATTTGACGTCCCTTCGAAGACCCTAAAAATCTCTTGAAGCAAAAGAGATAAACCACACATGGAAGCACATTTCTTGTAGTTTTTCTCAATTAGAAGTTATATTTTACTTGTCAGCCCAATCAGATCATACGATATCTTTAATAGTTTCAGAGATAACTATTTATTTCCAAAAATAGAGGTTTCTAAACCACTGTGAGGTAAAAACTCGAATTCCGTCTTTAAGTACTATGAAGGTCTTACATACCGAAACTTATTATTTAGATAAGTCTTTCAATTAACTAAATTGTAGGATTCTGAGTCCCCTATAACTCCAATTATAAAAAAAGAGTAAAACAAACCAACAATTTTGAATATCGTATGTTGAAAGATCGGTTCAAGTTCTTGTAGTTTATAGGAGAGCAGTCTTTCAATTAACTAAATTATGGGATTCTAAGTCCCCTATAACTCCAGTTATCGGACTAAAGCTATTGAGAGTAAAAACTCAACAATAGCTTTAGTCCGAAGTATCTAATGATCACAATTTCGAAAATCGTATGTTGAAAGATCGGTTCAAGTTTTTATACTTTATAGGAGGATGATGGTGCATCTTTATTTATTTTTTGGATATAATATTAGAGGGTAAATTACACTTTTTATGCATTCTGTGCCAGCTCACGAAATCGACCAAAGGAACATATTACATTGTTTTTGGGTATATAAAGTTTTGCAAATTAGATTTGATTTCATTTCACTTTTGCACTCCTTTATACTATAAGAGGGTCCAAAAGTCTTAATCAACACTCATTGGATACCGGTGTGAATGGAGAAAAAAATATCGAAAAATATCTTACCATTACGAACTCTAACACCCTCCCGGGTATCACCCAATATCGCAGAAACACTAAATTTTAAAATGGGTTTAGTATTGTTATCCTTTAGCAGTGTGGTCGTAGAGGCAGACGTAACACCATCAACTTTTGGCAAACGTGAAGAAGCACTATCATTATCCATATCATCGTCATCATCATCACGCACTAAATCCACATCATCATTATCAATATCATCGTCCATATCATCATCAATGCCAATATCGGCATCTTCCTCATCATCATCAAGATCGTCATGTCCACGTTCAACATTATCAATAGGACGATCAACACCATCATCATCCTCATCATCATCTATAATTTCATCATCGACATTATTATCACTTTGCTCACCATCACTATTAACATTAACCCGATCATTGTTTAATTTTTTCGAACGATTCTTTTTCGTTTTCTTACATTTATCACATTTAAAATTGTTTTCTCTACGTAAGATTTCTTCTTTGGTAAAATTTTTCGTATTCACTATTTGCACATAATTGCCACAAAGATGACAACACAATTCCACACGTTCACCGAGACGACCCGTTAAGGTGAGTTGGTGAAGGTGATGATGATGGTGGGTATGATCATAAGACATGATATGATCGTGTGCGGTATCGTTGTTGAGTGCGTTATTAGTTGTAGCGGCAAAAGCACTTGCAGTATCTTCATGGGAAGTTACCGATGAATTACGACTTAATAACATAATGTAAACATGAATTTTATGAACAAATATTATTTTCTTTAAATTAAGCACAAAACGAAAGAAAAGCACAATTTAATTTTGTTTTTTTTTTTTTTGTAAGTTACAATGTGTCTTAATTATTTGCTTTAATTGTATATCCGTTTCCGTTTATTTTTGTTGTTTAAATATTACGTTAACTTTTGTTACGTCCTTGCGTTACATGTACACGCGTCACGTTCAAAAATCGAACTGAACTTGTGCATTGATTATCCTGGCTGAGTTTTTCTTGCTTCCTTTTCTGTGTCTGTGTGTTTATTTTTTGTTCATTTAATTTTCATTTTTATTTGCTGCCATTTGATGCGTCGTGTATTGCATTAGAAGGCTGCGCATTTGTCGTTGTTGCGAAATCTTCTCTTCCACTGGTGCACACACACTCATACTTACACTTATATCCTGGTAATAAGGGTTGCTTGGCGGTGGTTGGTCTATTTCTCCTGCCCAGGTTTTTTTGTTGTTTGTGCCCATCTCCAACTATGGCTGTTTAACGCTAGAGTATGTGAGCTTGTAAGTGTGTGGCACGTGATAATTCTTATACACAATTGTGTGGCATGATGAACGTAGAAAAAAAACAAATTGTCTTTATCCCCTCCTTTATCCCTTCCTGCTGTGGAGTCCCTGAGTTTGGTAATGCATTCATTGTTCTATTATTTCCGTTATCACATTTTCTCAGTTTCATTTGAATTTTTTTTAATACACAGCATTTGACAACTTTATTTTCCTTTTTCAGCGCTTGGCATTTGTTTCAATGTGTGTGTGTGTATATGCGGGTATCCTTTTTATTAGTATGCCATGCCATGTTTGTGTTTTGCAATTATTTTATTTGATTTTATTAACATATTTTTATATTTTTTCAGGTTTTTTTCCAGGTTTGTGTGTGAAAACAATAAAATATTAATTTTCTTGTTAGTTGAGCACAGACGCTTTTTGTTTTTGAGAGTAAATGTAATCTCTATACATGTTTGTATGTGTATGAATGTTGCATATCCTTGACTTAAAATTTTTCTCATTTATTTAAGTTTTTTTTTTGTTTATTTGTTTTTCTAAGTAGAACGTATCTGGTTGGAAATTTATATTTCTTATTGGATTAAGTAAGAATCTGCACAGTGGTGTTAGTGCTAGAAAAATGTGAACAAATTAGTTGACTTTTAGAAACGTAAGATTTTTCATTTTCTCTGCAATTTATGTATGTATCTAATAATTATAATCAAAATTCAATAACTCTTAAACACTGTAAACTGGGAATATTTATTGAAATTAAACTAAATTTTCAGAAATTATTACGTTTTTTTTATTACTCTTATATATGGGCAATTCCATACGCTTGTATGTGACATTCGCACGCCTTCAGAGTGGTATAGATTTTGTAAAATTAGGAGTACTTGGAAAACAATTTCGTCATTCTGTTCCATTTAAATAATACTATATTTGCAAAAGGAATCATCCCTTGTTTTCCAAAATATGGATTAAAATATGGCGATATCATACGTGACAAAAAACGGAAGTTTTTTTAAAGTACATGTAAATATTTACGAAAATCTGCGAATTCTGTAGGTGTATCTTTTTTGTTTTAATTTCTTACACTATGGGACATATTGTTCATTAGTAATCCATAACTTTTAAATACAAAAAAATTAATATAATTTTATAATTAACATTTTTAAATATCGTACGTGACACATCGTATGTGACAGATTTTTCTCTTGATTTTTTTAGGTTATAAAATATATATTTTGGAAATATATACATACACACACTTCAACAAAGCGAAAGGAGTAGGAAAGTGCAGTTCGACATGGCCGACCTATATACATGTTTAAGCAATTTATAGATAAAAATAAAAAACTGGAGTTATATGGCGACTAGGGTCAAATATGGACCGATCCTCATAAAATTCTAGGGTGTGATTTTTATTCATATACAACTTATTTGTGCCAAATTTTATCATAATACTAGTGATTAGAGGTGAGTTACGGACGTTTAAGTGTTTTTCTGAAATTAAACTTTGAATGGAACTAGGGTCAAATGAGGTCCAATCGTTATGAAAATCGGTATAAAGGTTTAGGCTTATAAACATTTTAGATCTGCCGATTTTTGAAGGGATAGCATCATAATTAACAGAATTATGAGCTAAAAAGTGATATTTTCGGGTCCGTTTGTATGGCGGCGAGGTGTAAAAATAGACCAATTTCAAAAATTTGCAACAGTCTTCATCTTTGGTGCTACAAAAGATCATATACCAAATTTTGTTGAATTATCTTCAAAAATGCAGCAGTTATAAGGGTTTTATTTTTTCAGTCGTGGTTTACCTTTTCATGGAATTGCCCATATGTAATTTTGAGATCACTTGCTCAGACTCTCTAATTCAAAGAATAACTCGCTACTTCTGATTATACTGATCAGATAACCTCTTTCTTAAAATTTAAATAATATTGAACTCATCATCTGAATTGTGGAAATTTTCCGAACTACTTTTTGATTAAAAGTCTTCCCGCGGACAGATACCTACATTTGATGCATTAGTATAAAAATGTATATCTTTGTTCTGAAATCTTTTCGTAACACTGTTATAAATAATAAATAATGTTATGAAAATTAATATACAATCATGTACAAAGAAGAGTATAAATAAGTAGTAGTCGTAACATTATTAACTTTTATTATGACCACAAATTAGTTGTAGTAATTGTCATCATCACCCAAGTTCTATGTACATTTTAATATTTACTTTTAATAACAAAAATTGTTAGTTTCAAATTACATTTAATGTACAAACAGTTGTACAAATATGTATGTATTTTTCTATATAATCATATATACACGAAACACATAGTGTGTGTATTTTTTTTTATAAAACAGGCTCCTAAAAGAATGAAATTGTACTTTAAGAATATTTTTCCTATGGAAGATAATTTTCTTATAAAAAGTCTGTTTTCCTAAATAAAAGGTTTTTCAAAGGAAGACTCTTTTACTACAGAAAAGGACTCCTTTGTTAAGCAAATGTGTCTCTGGGTAAGATTCTTATAGTACATAAAATATGTTCCTAGGGAGACCATTTTGTTCAAAAAGGTTTCCTTAGAAAGACTTTTTTACGATAGAAATTGGGTTCTTAGGGAAGACTATTTTACTATAGAAGAGGTCTCTTAAGGGAGACTTTTTAACTATAGAAAATGTCTTCCCAAGGAAGACTCTTTTACTCTAGAGAAGGTCTTCCTAAGGTACTCACTTTTACTATAGAAAAAGCCTTCCAAAGGAAGATTCTTAGAAAAGATCTTCCTAAGGAAGACTGTTTTACTATAGAAAAGGTCTACCTAATGAAGACTGTTTTACTATAGAAAAGGTCTTCCTAAGGAAGACTCACTTACTATGGAATAAGTCTTCCTAATGACGAGTCATTAACTATAGAAAAGGCTTTCCTAAGGAATACTCTTTTACTATAGAAAAGGTCTTCCTAAGGGAGACTCTTTTACTATAGAAAAGGTATTCCTAAGCAAGACTCTTTTACTATAGAAAAGGTCTTCCTAAGGAAGATCTTTTACTATAGAAAAGGTCTTCATAAGGAAGATCTTTTACTATAGAAAAGGTCTTCCTAAGGAAGATCTTTTACTATAGAAAAGGTCTTCCTAAGGAAGATCTTTTACTATAGAAAAGGTCTTCCTAAGGAAGATCTTTTACTATAGAAAAGGTCTTCCTAAGGAAGATCTTTTACTATAGAAAAGGTCTTCCTAAGGAAGATCTTTACTATAGAAAAGGCCTTCCTAAGGAAGATCTTTTACTATAGAAAAGGTCTTCCAAAGGAAATCTTTTACTATAGAAAATGTCTTCCTAAGGAAGATCTGTTACTATAGAAAAGGTCTTCCTAAGGAAGACTCTTTTACTGTAGAAAAAATCTTCCTAAGGAACTCTCTTTTACTATAGAAAAGGTCTTTTCCTATAGAAAAAGTCTTCCTTAGGAAGACTATTCTATATTCTACTGAAAAAGTCTTCCTTAGGAAGACTCCAGAGAAAACTTCCTTATATCGATGATGTTTATTTATTTGTTTGTTTGTACCTTATAGGAGGCTAAACCACAGAAGCGATCTTTTTGAAATTTTCAGTGTATGTTCCCCTATATCTGGAAGGAACTATAGGCTACTGATTACTTCAAAATTCCAAGTGGGCGACATGCCACGCCCACTTTAAAAATTAGTATTAAAAGTCGCATATCTCAGAAACTGCAAGAGTTGGAGTCTTCAAATTTTGTATGTGCAACTTTGACATCCATAAGAATATTTTTGGACGCCTATAGTGGGCGTGGCACCTTCCATATGAAGAAAATATTAAATCAGCATATCTGAGAAAATATAACAGATAGAGTCTTCAAATTTTGTCGGAACCACTATAGTGTCAATTTTATTATTTAAGGAAAAAGGGGGCAGACTAGCAGTAGGGGTCGTGGCACCTCCCATATGAAAGGGAAAAAAGGGCGGACTTTCATCAGGGGGGCTTGGAACACCCTATATGAATTAAATATATAAATCCGTATATCTGAGAAACTATTAGAGCTAAAAACCTACCATATTAAATAAATAGAATTAAATGTCTGGGAAACTATTAGAGCAAAACTTCTTTGACATCAATGTGAACATTTTGGTAATAAATTGGCGGACTAGCAAATCGGAACCTCTCATATGAATTAAATACAAAAACTTTACATGAAAAACTTTGACATTCATGTGAATATTTAGAGAAAAATGGGCGGACTTTCAATAGGACCTACATATATCTGGGAAACTATTATATTATTCAGATTTTACATAAGTTACATTAAAATCTAAATTAACTTTTGGAAAATTTGGCGAACTTGCAATAATTTGCGTGGCATCCCCAATATGTAAAAAATGTATATATGGAAAACTATTATAGTTAGAAACTTCAAAATCGTAAAGAATTTTTTTATTTACATTGCTTTTAGGGTAGCAAAGCACACTGGGTATAGCTAGTTTCTCTATAAAAAAAAGTATTATTACTGAAATCTTTTTTCTTGTGGAGAATTTTTCAATAAAAACGAGACTGCCTAATTAAGACTCTCCTTGGGAACATTTCTTCGATTACTACCAAACTAATTTAAAAACTCATTACTTAAAATTCCTGTCTATAACTTGCTGTAAGTACATACTTGAAACTACATTCACATAACGATTAAATAGTATGTAATAAAAACCAATGATTTTATGGCAAAAATCATAAAAGTTCAACCAAACAAAACAGCATGAAGAGAACAAAAATAAGAAAAAAAAACAACGCCAGAGCAAATAAAAAAAGTGAAATAAAACAAATCTTATACTCGAATTTATCACATGCACATGTTAAGGCCAACTAAAGAAAAGAAGAGAAGAAAAAAAAAAAAGAATAACTACACTTATAAAGGCATGTCCTTTTGACATTACTACTAATATTTATGACGGAAAATACTAACACATGTACCAAGTAAATACGGAATGGAATATGTGTGTATAAATATGTAGAATCTCAGTTGGTTTCTTTCTTCGTTTTATAACAGTGTGTTAACCATAAACACAATTATCCTTATATAGTTTTATAAACTACTCACTTACATACACATATACATACATATGTACATTTATTGTCGAAAAAGTAACAACCCTTGTGTGTAAGAGAAAGAATATTTCGTTTAAGAAAAACAAGTGGTTGTTGCTGTTTTCGTTTGTTGAATAGGCGTGGCTTATGGAGCAAAAAAAAGGACGAGTATAATGCCATTGCCATTATTGTTAATATTCGTAAGAATAAGGAAGGATAATAGCTTTCAACAACAAAACCAAAATCATATATACAAACAATAAAAGAAGAATAAAAAACAATAATAAAAACAAAAAACAAAAAAAGGAAAATATGAGTAAAAATTGACTCTATTCATGATTATTATTACTGCTTGTGTATGATGCTCTCATATACATTCATAATTGTTATCGTGTGTCTGTATGTTAATGCGAGGGTAGGATGAAATGTCTGTATGAGAAATAGATAATGTTTTACATATTTGACTCCTTGGCAATCCTTTTTGTAAAAGTTTTTGTAAAGAACTTAACTGATTTAAATGGTCATACAATAAATTTGGGAAGAGCGTGACAATTCTCCTCCGACTGGTCATTCTTTGGGGTACCGATATTGGAATCCGCAAGCATGAAAGAAATTCTACAAAATAGTAGGATATGATGAGAAGACTACCTTTGAATGAACTAGCGGCGAAGAACACTGAAGAACGAATGACCAGAAGGTTTTACTGATCTGGGAGCATCCCCCGGGGGCAGGTTACCTTGGTAAAATCTCCATCTTGGTGTTATTGCAATATCCCGGGGAAAAGAGGTGCTAACAATACCTAGTCTGCCCAGACTATAAACTGTATCTGATCAAATGTATCCTCGGCCTTGCCTTGGAATGATTTGACATGGGGTCGAACCAGAGCACCAGATAATTTGGTACTACGGGTGGCCAGTTGCCCGCAGGACTTTGTAGGGGAGTGAATGTTGCTTTAAGGACTGATATTCCTATGTCTGGATTCTCACTCCGGTGCTGTTGCCATCTCAACAGATGTCGCTGGGTGATGTAACAGAGAAATTTATGCTGGATTTTTGAACCCTTTGAGTATCTCTTACTCTTCGCGTAGTAGGTATTGTTTGGGGAATTTTAAGGTTGACACTTGGTAGTTGCCTGTCATTTCGTAGATCGTTCTTTATGGTCTGACAATGGAAATGATGTAAGTTGGTGAACGTTCGGGAAAGACTCCTCTGCCCGGGTTCGAATCAACTTTGGAATTTCCTACATCCGTACAAAGGAATCCTGGTTTATTGGCTGGGTATTTCGGACTACCAAACGTCTCTAGGTGCTGTTGCCAAATTAACAGGACCAGTAGCGTGTTTCCGCGGGCTTTAAGAGCTTAAGGAATACACTGGAATGGGTCATTAGTTGATGGAGATTGCATTTTAAATAATGCAATCTTTCATGACATCTAAAGTGTGGACACTTTCCGGTGTGATATACCGGAAGATTGATTTCACTTGATGTTGGCGTCGCCCCTTCTATTGACTTTAGACCAGTGATTGCTTTTTCCTTGTCGGGGTATGCATTGGGATTGATCTAATGCTGCCTGTCATTCCGCAAGGAGGCTGCTATGGTAAGAGATTAGATAGCTCGAGTATTGCAGCAAAGTGCTTGTACATGGACCGGCACAGCCTTGCCACCTGATTTCTTCATAGAAGGATTCAGGGACGCGTAATAGACCATTCTTAAGTCCACCCAGTGGATGAAAAAGATCA
Organism: Lucilia sericata; assembly: GCF_015586225.1. NCBI lineage: Eukaryota > Metazoa > Arthropoda > Insecta > Diptera > Calliphoridae > Lucilia > Lucilia sericata. The sequence continues at coordinate 22,914 of NW_023994885.1, read as the reverse complement.
CCATGATATAAGGTCGTCAAAGCAGGTGTTCACGATAAGCAGTTAGACAAAGACGATGTACATAAGTCTTAAGCATGGTAAGCCATTTTGATATCTCAAACTCTTCGTCTCTGACTGCAATTAATAACTTTTGATTGAACTTTTGCTTGTTATGACATAAACATTATTGTTTAAGAAGTTTCCACTTGAAATGTTGAAAATAATTGTTGGTTCAACGACCCTAAAGTAGAGCATTTCGTTGTAGTTTGTAAATCTCTCCGTTGCGTGGGGAAGGAAATGGAGGCGGAAATGGACCAAACCTTAGCACAAAGCACACTTATCATTTATGTATTGGATCATTTACTAATTTCGCAATAAAATGCTCGAACAGAAACAAGGATCTGTATTATATAATAAGAAATTCATTCCTATTATCTTTAGGTATGGACCCAGACAAATTTATTTAAAAGAATTGATTTAAGATTAGCAAATATGTAACTTCTTAGTTTGCCCTCGTATAAGTATGTAAATATGTACCATTATAATTTTATGAGTTTATGTGTTTTTGTGTGAAAATAAGATGAAAACAACAACAATTTGACTCTGCCATTTGTGGCTTTTTGTTGACTTTATTTTAGTTGTTGTCTTTGATAAACTTTTACGAGTATTTATTCCATTTTATTTTATTATTAATGTTGAGAATATACATTATCTATTAACAATGCGGGTTTGCAAAACATACATATACAGACACCACTACCACTACCTCCCCCCCCTAAAAGGACACACAATCTTGTTTTATAATCCTTTTCATACGTTTGTTGTACTGATTTCTCTTTCCTTTTTTTGAAGGAGGTTAAAAACATACCAAATAAAATTAAAGAAAAGAGAAATAATAAAAAAATCTATATACATGATATGAAAATGAGCACAATAAGTATGATAATGATAATTACTTTGTGAGTAAATAAAAACATTCTCATATAAAAGCGTATAAATATGTGATAATGAACGAGATGAATGAATTAATGAATAAAATTCCAACCATCCACCCACATTATTATGAATGGGGATTTTTATCCGATATGTAACTTATGTTTGCATAAATCTTTATGTTACAATTATTGCTTTTTTGGGGGGCTACTTTGAGTAGTCTACGATAATTGTTGTGTAAATGATTTATATTAGATATTAAGTTAATTTGTTGGACAAATGTTTGACCTCCGACATAATTTTGGAATTGTCATGACTTTTGATCATGCAAGTAATACATACTTTCATTAGATTGTTAAAAAATTTGACAATTCAATGAATTGCAAGAAAAATCTATCAGTGAGGTAATTTCAAATGGATTTATTCAGAAAAAACCTGCATATTTATTGGCCTATTCTGAATAATAAATTCCCTGGGAGTTTGTTCCCTCACCTATACATTAAGTACACAAAAGGGAACAAACTCCCAGGGAATTATCTATATATATAAAATAGTAGCGTTACTGACTGACTGATTCATCATCGCACAGCCCAAACGGCTGAACCTAGAATCATGAAATTTTTACAGTAGATGCGTTTTTGGTTATGTAGATCCACTAAGGAGGATTTTTGGAAATTTGTACATTTACGGGCAAAAAGGGGAAAAAACGGGTAAAACAGGTTTTCTTAATTATCTCACACAATATTAGTGATACCAGAAAAATTTTAAATGCACCTGTATCTACTCTTAAAATGTCTGGTACTTTTTTGAAATTCGTACTTTTAAGGGGTAAAAATGTGTAACAAAGGTGATTTTGGTACCTTTTTTGGCCCTTTATAACTTTTGAACTAATTAATATAATAAAATGTTTATAAATATTTTTGATACATCTCCCAAAATTATGAGACACCTGTTTCTTACTTTTTTAAAATTCAGTCCTTTTTGGGTGTAAAAGGGAGAAAACTGTATTCATGGTACTTTTTTAGCACATTATGAAAACTTTTTCGGTTTATTGAATTATTCCTATTAAATTACGGACTAACTCTGCAATATTTATTGTAATAAAATGTTTGCTATTTCACTGGGGAAAAAAGTACCAAAAAGGGAAAAAAACGGGAAATTTAATTTTATTCTCATTGAGCCAATTTTTATAAAATTTGAAAAAGAAGTTTATTTACTCACACAAAATAAGCTATTGGTATATTATTTTGGAATTCGAGTACTAAGGCCTATATAGTAAATTGTTTGGTACTTTTTGAAAGCACTATTTTTCTGGAACAAATGAAAGCAGATTTGAATCGTTTGAGTTTTATCTGTGATATATAGATTTAAATACGAAACATTTTGTAAACTTAATTCTCGAAAAAGTATATTTCTAAGCGAAAAGGGAAAAAATTGTACTCTTTATTAGTACTTTCCACTTAGGTAAAAAGTATTCCACTTTTGGTACTTTTTCTTTCTTCAAATGATACTCTTTCTATGTTCTTTAATATGAATTCAAAACACATGATTATTAAACATACACGGTCCTCATTGAATAAGATTCTTTAAGAGAGAACTTTTTAGTACTTTTTATCTCATGATTGGTACTTTTTTAATTTTCTAAAATATTCAACCTAGGAACATTAATTTTAACATACATGATCTTGACTGAATAATATTCTGTAAGTGGAAACTCTTTGGTACTTTTCTATTCTTCAAATGGTACCTTTTAGATTCTTTATAATGGTTAACCGGAACACACGGTCCTTATTAAATGAGAATTTATTAAAAGAGATTTTTGTACTTTTTCGTTTTTCCGATGGTACTTTTTGATATTTTTACGATATTGAAAATAAAATTTAAAATGTAGGGACCTTAGTGAATGAAGTACTTTTGGTACTTTTGGTACTTTTTAATTCATCAAATTATATTTTTTGAATTGATTGAATGATAACCTATTAGAGGTATTTTATAGTACTTTTTTTTCAAATAGTACTTTCGAAATTTTCTGTAATGTGGAAGCTAAATGAATAAAACTTAAAATACAAGCTTCTTACTGAATGCGAATTTAATCACGTGATATTGAACGTATAAAACTGAAACATTTAAAAAAATGTTTAATCATTTTAATTATTTATTTAAATTAATTTAAATTTATGTATTTAATTTAAGTTAGGTTAGCGAAGCACCCAGGGTATGCTAGTTGTTAATAATTGGCCGGATAATTTTTATACAGTGTTAGAGATCTGATATCAATTCAGATGACTTATTAGAAAGACGTACTACCTTCAAAAAGTTAATGTTCATAGTCCAACAGTTATTTAATGACGGTCTCGCTTAAGTCGGGCGACGGTGTTGGCTGTCGATAGTGATAGATTTAAAAATGTTGTTTACGCTACAGTTTGTACCCTGTCCCAAACTTTTAAAATTCGGATTTTTACGGGCATTTATTTAGTCTCTTTTAGACTTATTCAGTCGGTCTACCGAATACGTCAGCGTGATTGTAAATGGAAGTGATGTTTTTGCATCTCGGAAGATAAGCAACGTTGCGGCAATGGTCTATGATTGGATAGCTCGAGTACTTGAACTAAGTGCTTGTACATAGACCGGCAGAACCATGTAAAAAATTGCCACCTGCGTGTAAGAAGCACAAAAGGGCGGTGATGAGTCGTCTAGTTAGCTCACCCAGTGGTTGATAAAGTACCATTGTAAAGTAAGATCAACAAAGAAGGTATTCACGTTAAGCACTTTGACACCTTGGCAGTCAAGCTTTCTACCCGGGAGCATGTTACCTTGATGAAAGACCGTCTTCTTGGTGTTATTGTAATCCCGGGGAAAAGTGGTGCCACCAGTACCTCTAGTCTGCAGGGACTATAAACTGATGATGATAAAATATATCCTCGGCCTTTCCTTGGAATGATTTCACATGGGGTCAAAGCAGAGAACCATATAATCTGCTACCACGGGAACTGGTAGCACGTAGGGCAAAGTTTCGGGATAAGTTCGGTGCTGTGGGACTAAGCGTTGGAAATGAGTTGGCATCAAGTATATATAATACGGGTTGGACGTAGGGGTATGCGGGCCTTATTCCACCATTATATAGAGTGAGTGTATCGGATGTTTTGGGTGTGTCGGATGAATGAGAACTGTGCTGGGTTGAATGGTGATGGATGTAAGGTATCTTATACAATTGATACTATTGAATTTTCCCTTATTGTCCAGGTATGTTCAGGGTTTATTCTGTTCATACCAGATATACAACAGTGTGTTCTCTGTGATGGATTCGTGTTTCGGTCTACCCATAACGTTTCTAGGTGCCATCCCATCTGCGTGGTTGTAAACGTAAATGATGTTTTTGCATCTCGAAAGATAAGTACTTGTACATGGACAAAGTACTTGTACATGGACTGGCAGAACCATGCACAAAAATTTCCACCGGCGTGTAAGATAAATAAAGGGGAGTTGGTGAGTTGTCAAAAAAGCTCACCTTGTGTATGAAAAAGACCACTGTGAAATTAGGCCTTCAAGGTAGGTGTTCACGTAAAGCACTTCGACATCTTGTTAGTCAAGTAAGGGCTATCAATGGTGTTTATATGACATCAAACATGCTCTTGAATATCATGCAGTACTATACCGGATTCCAGGTCATCAACACATAATTGTTTATAATATTGCGGATTCTCTTGCGATAACAATTGAAGCTTTGACATTATACCGCTTTTCGTCAGCAAAGGCTTTATTCGGCACAAACTGCATAAGCATACACTAAGCAGATAGTCAAATGAGGCTACATGTAGAACGATGAAGGTCATGTAAATAACATATGTATGTACATTCAACTATATTCATTCCAAATTTTCCGCGATCTCTGCTACGAAACATAATTGAAGTTATTCTGGGCTTTATGACAAATAATTAAATTTTCCGAGAAATGATTTTTGCAGTAGTTGTGAAGACAAATAGGAAGATATTCTATTCGAAAACTTTTTAAACTTGGCCGAAATATGAACATCACAATAAAATTAAATGTCTTTAGGTCAACTGCGAGTGACTCATGTAACATAACCTTAAACATAATGAACCTAACTCTCTACAACAATATGAAAAAATAAGTTATACATAATTCTTTAATAATATTGATTTATTCCTCAAAGTAAATAAGATAAAAATAAGCATTATCGTATATAGTATCAATAAATTCAACGTGTGTTTGACAGTTAATCACATCGATACGTGTATTTACTAATATTGTACTAAATACTTTGATAACAATTTAAAAGGGAATTTATTTCTTATCAGATTATCGCTATTTCAAATTCATTTCTACATACAAATACATTTCTTTATAATAATCACATATACACATTTCCAAAGGTAAATGTAATAATATTTCGCAATCATAAAATATTAATTTCAAAAATATGTTACCACATATTGACTTTTATACAATAATATTTATTATAGCTACAAAAATCACAACTGTAGATACAAAAGTGTGTATCTATGTCTATGATACAATCATACTACTATTTCCATAACAATTTCATGCGTGTGTGATAATCATAATAATCAGACAACTGTAAAATATTTTCTCTTACTTTTTTTTAATAAACGTTTACAATTGTAATAACTTTGAGCCGATAAATATGTTTATTTGAATTTTTACGGATTTTATTTGATTTTGAGTCCAGAGAAAGAGAGTGAATATTTATATACAATTTTCAATATTTCTTGAATACTTGTTTGTAGTCAGATACTTGAAAGAATGTATTCAATAAGGTCCTTTCATTTATTCAAACATGGACAAAAATAATAACTTACGCAGACTTATTAGAATGTAGTATTCAGTAGTATGGTTAAGGTTATACAATCTTTACAAATGGTAAGATTATCCAGTGCAATAAGGTTTTAAGCCCAAGAAATTGCAATGTTGAAATCGTATGCTAAAGCAAAAATATAGTTGGGAAATGATAAACCGAAGAAAACTGGAATAATAGAAACATTTCGTGGGGATAATACTACCTTCATACCGACTTGTGCGAAATTGAAAGACGCGGATTTCGAAATGAGTCGTGAACTTAGCTAGAACTAACATTGAATTGAACTAGTATAAACTAGAACTGAGACAAGAATTGAAATAGAACTGAATTAGAACGGAACTAAACTGAATCATAACTGAACTAGAACTGAACTAGGAACTGAAGCTAGAACTGAACTAGTGAAGACTGAACTGAGCTAGAACTTACTAGCACTGAACTATGAACTTAACGTATAATTGAGGACTAGAAATAACTAGAACTGAACTAGAACTGAACTAGAACTGAACTAGAACTGAACTAGGAACTGAACTAAACTGGAACTAGAACTGAACTAGAACTGAACTAGAACTGAACTAGAACTGAACTATAGAACTGACCTAGAACTGAACTAGAACTGAACTAGAACTGAACTAGAACTGACCTAAAACTGAACTAGAACTGAACTAGAACTGAACTAGAACTGAACTAGAACTGAACTAGAACTGAACTAGAACTGAACTAGAACTGAGCTAGAACTGAACTAGAACTGAACTAGAACTGAACTAGAACTGAACTAGAACTGAACTAGTACTGAACTAGAACTGAACTGAACTGAACTAGAACTGAACTAGAACTGAACTAGAACTGAAACTAGAACTGAACTAGAACTGAATTAGAACTGAACTAGAGCTGAACTAGAACTGAACTAGAACTGAACTAGAACTGAACTAGAACTGAACTAGAACTGAACTAGAACTGAACTAGAACTGACCTAAAACTGAACTAGAACTGAACTAGAACTGAACTAGAACTGAACTAAACTAGAACTGAACAAGAACTGAACTAGAACTGAACTAGAACTGAACTAGAAACTAGAACGAACTAGAACTGAACTAGAACTGAACTAGAATGAACTAGACTGAACTAGAACTAGAACTGAACTAGAACTGAACTAGAACTGAACTAGAACTGAACTAGAACTGAACTAGAACTGAACTAGAACTGAACTGAACTGAACTGAACTAGAACTGAACTAGAACTGAACTAGAACTGAATTAGAACTGAACTAGAACTAGAACTGAACTAGAACTGAACTAGAACTGAACTAGAACTGAACTAGAACTGAACTAGAACTGAACTAGAACTGAACTAGAACTGAACTAGAATTGAACTAGAACTGAACTAGAACTGAACTAGAACTGAACTAGAACTGAACTAGAACTGAACTAGAACTGAACTAGAACTGAACTAGAACTGAACTAGAACTGAACTAGAACTGAGCTAGAACTGAACTAGAACTGAACTAGAACTGAACTAGAACTGAACTAGAACTGAACTAGTACTGAACTAGAACTGAACTAGAACTGAACTAGAACTGAACTAGAACTGAACTAGAACTGAACTAGAACTGAACTAGAACTGAATTAGAACTGAACTAGAGCTGAACTAGAACTGAACTAGAACTGAACTAGAACTGAACTAGAACTGAACTAGAACTGAACTAGAACTGAACTAGAACTGACCTAAAACTGAACTAGAACTGAACTAGAACTGAACTAGAACTGAACTAAACTAGAACTGAACAAGAACTGAACTAGAACTGAACTAGAACTGAACTAGAACTGAGCTAGAACTGAACTAGAACTGAACTAGAACTGAACTAGAACTGAACTAGAATTGAACTAGAACTGAACTAGAACTGAACTAGAACTGAACTAGAACTGAACTAGAACTGAACTAGAACTGAACTAGAACTGAACTAGAACTGAACTAGAACTGAACTAGAACTGAACTAGAACTGAATTAGAACTGAACTAGAACTAGAACTGAACTAGAACTGAACTAGAACTGAACTAGAACTGAACTAGAACTGAACTAGAACTGAACTAGAATTGAACTAGAACTGAACTAGAACTGAACTAGAACTGAACTAGAACTGAACTAGAACTGAAATAAAAATTCACTAGATCTGAACTAAAACTGAACCAGAACTATAGGACTCCACTATTATTAATTATTTTTGTTCTCTAAAACGTGGTAGTCAGAAGTCTTTGAGAAACTTATACTTAAGTCAACAGGGTTTCGTTTAAAATCGAACCCATATTTCATATGGAACCGAGTAGTGTTTGCGAGAGCATTTCGCTGATTTTTCACTTAAGGCTAGGAAGGAATGATCCTAATGTTTCAGTTATGCAACTAATACTCTTTCACTTCTTAAATATATCAACGCTCTTATATCCTTTAAATATGAATATGTCTTTTAAAACTCTGTTCACCACAACATACGGTGTGACTGACGAACATTTCATAGACACGTGTGCTAAGTAAGTGACAACATACTTTGTCAAATAATGGGCATGAGAAAGAATTGGATTGTTGATGATGATCACAACGATGCTGACGATGATGATTATGATGATTACGTCGACGACGACAACATTGACTACTTATACAATGATGCTGTGATACTAAAACGGTGAAAAATATCTGTTTCCTATTGATTTTTTTTTATTCGCACTCGTATAAAACTAAAATAAAGGACATTTATAAATGGTTTGCGTACACATTTAAGTGGGTGGGTTGGTAGAGCAACTGCGGGAGAGCGTATGTTTGTGTGTAAGCATTTATTCCTGTGTGTTGTTGTTGCTATTGTTGTAATTTGGTATTTGATTTTATAAGCATCAGTTAGTTCAAGATGAAAAATAAAATTACAAATTATGGTCCTTTCATACTTACAAGCTCTCGTAATCGTGCCATCAACCAAACAAGCAACCAACCAATTCATATTAATATACTTTGCGTAAATGTGTCTGTAAGTCTGTAAGTCTGTAACTCGCATTATTCATGTATTTGTAAGTAACTGTGTGGCTGTGTGTATGTATATTTATATAATTTCATATAAAAACTGCGATAAAAGATTATAAAAAAGTATTTCAAGCGAATAAATATTGCAACAACAATAAGAACAAGCTACAAATCCATGTGGTGGGTAACATTCTTTTATTTAGTCATGGAATGATTTAGTCCCAGAGTACGACAACGATGAAAACGAAGCGACGACAACATCTGTTTTAGACATCTTTTAATAAAAATTTCATCTTTATTACGAAACAATTGTTTTATGAATGGATGAATGTATGTTGAAAATAACTTCTCATCATACAGCTATAACAATGGCAAATACGATTAACAAAGTTAAAGAAAAAGTCATCCAAAAGCAACAAAAAGAAAAAAAGAAAACTGGGGCCAACTTAAGTATAAATTTGATTTTGGAAACAAAACAAAAAATAAACTTAAGACGATGTGGCATAATTGCAATGTTGAGTTTATTTAAGTGTTAAAAATAATTTGGTCAAAGTAAGTCAAATCACTTTCATCATGCTCAATGGGTGGCAGCAAGGAAGTAATTAGAATGTTATAAATTTTTTTTATACATTTTCTCGCATACTGTGCTGTTTTCACGCAAAATGACTTGATGGAAATTTTAATATTTCACATATTATGTATGTGGGAGTATAAAAGTATCTATTACAGTTTAATATGTGTATTTACATGTATCGGGGTTTTGACATATACAACTGTGTTCTAGTAATTTATTTCTTTTAAAATTTTTAATCGATTTAGATTTGTTGACCAGTCACTGTTTAAGTTAGGTCGAGAGGAGGTTATATCTATCCAAAGATCCAATCCAAAGTATATCTAGGCCACTATCGGGACTCATATCAAAATTATACCGTGGAGAATGGGGTGATTGATCCATCGGGAATCAATAGTTTCATTATCTCCCATGACAGGATTTCGTGGACGATTGATAGCTTTTACCCAAACAAGTCACCAAAGATGTTACAATGTGCAAAGTAGAAGATCATACCTTGGTTCCTTTCAACTGTCTTCCGGTCAATTGAAGAAAGGTTAAGATAGTTCTTATTCCCAAAGTCATGAAACTGAAAAGTCTTCCTTCCAATTAGTCTTTAATCCTTTCAGCGCAAAATACTCATCAACACACATATAAGACATCAACTACAAGATTCTTCGCGGCTTTCAACTAGTCAGCATGACTAGTCAATCTACAGAGATAGATCTACAAAAGGTTGTCCGTGTTATAGAAAGAACCCTTGAACTGATGGAAGCACTTTTTGATATGGAAGGTGCCCTCAATAAAGTAAATACCTACTTCTGCAATTCAACAAACTTTTAGTAATCTAGATGTTTAAGAGTATATCTGCAACTGGTAACAGTCCAAGCAAGTGGAATGGGGTATAACACAGGGCGGCATAATCTCTCCTACTACTTTGGCTCATTGTTGTTAACTCGATTCTTATTGAAGTGGATAACAGAGGGATGAAAGTTGTGGCTTACGCTGACTGTGTTGTGATATTGGTTTCAGGAATGTTTCCAGATGTGATTGGTGACATTATGATGCTACTCATTAACTGGGCCACATACAGTAGCCTAGGAGTAAATCCAAGCTAGGTAGAACTGTACTACTTATTCACAAAAAAGATCAAGATTCCAAATTCAACTTGCAGCAGTTACAGAACTGTGAAATTCCTTTATAAAATCTAGAAATGGTCCTAGACTCTAAATTATCGTGAAAAATTAACATGTAATACAGAGTCAAGAAGGCCACGGTCGCCTACTACACCGATCGTAAGATGTTTGGGATGAATTGGGGACTTAGTCCCAACATAGCTAAATAGATGTATACATCTATAATCATTTGAATGAAAGAAATTTGTTGTAGACCAACTATACAAAGTTCAGAGATTAGCATGAATTGGAATAACAGGTGCTCAGTCCTTTTGAAGCTCTGAACATTATATTGCACATCCTACCTATATACATATATACAGATAATGCCTGCAGCGAGGCCTAACTCCCATTAGAGGGGCCAAGCTATTGTGACCTTCTTGCGATGAGAAATGCACAAGACATCTTGTAAACCCGAAATAGGCGGGATATGTCGAGGTTGATAGCAGTAATAATTGGACATTGGGTACTATATAGGTAAACAGGTCGTCTTGGAATACTTGGATCTATTATCTTCCCTCAAAATGCCCTGCTCTAACAGTTTAGAGAGTTTCCTTGACTGTTACTTCATATCCAAACTTGGTTAAATATCTGGGTTTAAACTTAATGACGTCCTAAGATTTCTCATGGCTACAGGCTGAATCTAATGTTATACATAAAATACTACATCTAACGAGTGGCATGGTCCTGTCAAAACGAAATCGCTTCAACTCTACTTGACTGTTCGGTAGCAGTGAACTATCGTGATAACCAACCAACTCACAGAGGTTATTTTACATTATTTAGAGAGGATTAACAACTGAAGCTAAGTTATCATTCAACGTTTTAAAGATTATTAATATTACTGACAACTTCATTCTGGATAATGAGGTTAATTTCCAAAAAGGAAAGCCTTTTGTACCAAATCGTGCTTAAAATTTTAACCTGGCATTTTTTTATGTTCAAAATCTTGAGTAATAAGAATATTCCATAAGAATATTTCATAATGGGATCTATCGATGTCCTTATGCTTGACATCTTAGTGCTTCTTTATGTGATAAAATCAGTTGAGATTATACTACACTTTCTCAAAGGATATTCATGTACATATGGACTTCTTGAACTGGGAATGGTCTTTATACGCTACACCACTTCAGTGGGGAGGGTATATTGGTTTGTGCTGATGTTTGTAACGCACAATAATATTGGACCTATACCCACCTTAAAGTATACCAATCGGCTCAGAATCATTTTCTGAGTCGATTTAGCTATGTCCGTCCGTCCATGTAAACCTTGTAATCAAACAACAGGTCAAAGGTGTAGGGTATTATATGGTCGGCCTCGCCCGACTATAATTTCCTACTTGTTTATAATATGAAATCGGGTCAAATATATATAAGGGACTAGGTATTGATTACATTATTTATAGCCTACTGACTTATGCCTTATATACGGACTTTGTAACTTCTCGTAAAATTGGATACTTTGTTTTATGCAAGACCTGATGGTCTTTAAAAATGTGAAACCAGGGACAATTATAACGAATATTTCATACTACTAACTACTAAAGAAATTGTGATTGTGATAGGGATGGGTCGATGATACTAAATTCTATAACATTGGATGATTATTAATTTCATATAAATCTACCTTTCAAACCAATAAAAATATGAATAACTAGCCACCTAGGTAGTTGAGTAGCTAGTTCTTGATTGTTCACCCAAACAGCTGGAGTGTATCACTGCGCGTGTTTGAATCCTTATAGTCTGCGTATTTTTTTGTTTATTTAATTTTTTTTTCTGAACTTTAAACATTTAATAAATTAACGCAATAAAATTATGTATTATTTTAAACATCATAATTAATTTTATTAATGCTTCATTACCTCATTATTAACCACATTAACAAGCGTTGTGTTTTTCGCTGCTGATGTGATAATTTTTTCCCGTAATTGTTTTTTATTATTTATTATAAAAATTATTAATTATTGATTAATGAACTCATGCTTTGTTGTTAATAAGTATAGTGTGGACAATCAGAGGTGGGAAACATTAATTATTTGAAAAATAATTTTGAAAGAAAAAATGAAAAAGAATGCCATGTAGCGGTCCTATATATGGGCCCTATATATATAGAGGTCTTTCGGCATCAATCGTTTTGTAAAAATAAAGGTGATTTTGGAAAGTGTATTTAATAGGGTCTGTGAACTTGAAGAGTGATCCACAGAAGACGAAAATAGATTGTTTTAGAATCAAACAAGTAAGAAATTATAGTCGGGCGTGGCTGACCATATGATACCCTACACCAATTGCGAATATTAAATGTGATTCATTTCAATAATGAAGCATTTATGTTGAATCTTATATAGGTTACAAATAATGTCTGTTCATGTACGGTTGTATGTTGACTAGGAGAAATAAAAGACCGATTTCAATAATTTTCAACCGCTTTCGTCATTGGATCCGGAGAATAGTATGTGACCCATTTTAACAAATTATATTCAAAATTGCGAGCTGTTGCGTGCACACCAGGTTTACACGGTCACAAATACGGACATAGCTTAATCGAAGCAGAAAGTGATTCTGAACCCACTGGTATACTTAAGAACAAATATTTTTCAGTGTTACAAACATCATATATATTGGGCCGACTTTTGAATAGATAGTAGTATATTAGACGTAGTTAAAAGATAGAAGGCCCAAATCGGAAGGTCCGGATGTATTGGGGGCTAGGGCATAAATTGATCCGATCCTTATAAAATTTATTGTTGGTAATTATGTTTATATAAAATTTATTTGTGTCAAATTTCATCGTGATACTAGTGTTTATAAGTGAGTTGTGGGCATTCAAGTCATTTCCAGAAGGGGACTTTGTATAGGGGCTAGGGTCAGATGAGGACCGATCATTACGAAAATCGACAGTGTTATTTATAATTATATCAAACTTAATTGGATATTATATCAAACTTAATTGGATATCAAACTTAATTGGATAAAGTGGATATTCCGGTTTATAGGGGCTAGGGCAAAATAGGTCCGATCCTTATAAAATTTAATGTAGGGATTTATGTTTATATAAAACTTATTTGTGCCGAATTTCTTCGTTTTACTAGTATTTATAAGTGAATTTTGGTAATTCTACTAATTTTCTGAAGGGGACTTTGTATGAGGGTTACGGTCAACTGAGGCCCGATCATGACGAAAATTGATAGTGTTATTTATAATTATAACAAACTTAGTTGTGCCAATTTTTGGAAAGATAGTAGTATATTTGTCGTAGTTTTGAGTTAAAAGGCCCAAATCGGTAGGTCCGGTTGTAAGGCGGCTAGGGCAAAAATTGGTTCGATCCTTATAAAATTTAATGTCGAAATTTATGTTTATATAAAATCTATTTGTGCCAAATTTCATCGTGATACTAGTGTTTATATGTGAATTGTGGACATTCAAGTCATTTTCTGAAGGGGCTTTTGTATGGGGACTAGGGTCAAATAAAGTCCGATCATTATGAAACTCGACAGTGATATTTATAATTATATCAAAGTTAGTTTTGCCGATTTTTGGAGAGATACTAGTATATTTGATGTAGTTATGCGCTAAAGGGCCCAAATCGGTAGGTGCGGTTGTATGCGGGCTATGATAAAAATCGGTACGATCCTTATAAAATTTATTGTCGAAATTTATATTTATATAAAACTTATTTGTGTCAAATTTCATCGTGATACTAGTGTTTAGAAGTGAATTGTGGACATTCAAGTCATTTTCTGAAGGGGACTTTGTATGGGGGCTAGGGTCAAATAATGCCCGATATTTACGAAAATCACTAGAATTATTAAGACATATATAAAACTAAATTTTGCCAATTTTTGTAGAGATAGTAGATCATCTAACATAATTATGAGCCCTATTCGGGGGGTTGTATGGGGGCTAGGTGCAATAATGGACCGAATTCGTAATCGACTCAGGAAGTGATTCTGAGTATACTTTAAGGTGGGTGTAAGACCAATATTTTTGCGTGTTACAAACATCAGCACAAACGCATAATACCCTCCCCACTATAGTGGTGTAGGGTATAAAAAAGAACCAGAATATGTATTGGTCAACGACTAATATATTGATGTGTTACAAACGGTATAGCTAATCCATTATACTTCTCTGATAGTGAGCATAAAAAGTTAAAATGCGAATTAGAAAAGCACAAACATTTTTGATCATGAATTTCTCGACTAATATTTCCTAAAATTTACATAAATTTTAAATTCGTTATAAATTTTTCCAAAAATTTATCTAATTTTCCACTTAAATGACAGTTCATTGCCCACCTCAGATTACTATCCAGTCTATAGTAAAAACAATCAAGTGGAATTTTTTTTTTTGTTGTTATTGTCATACAAAAATAAACTATTATTTTAATTAATGTTAAATAAATGCATTTATTTATTTGTTTGTTTTTGTTAATATTTTTTTCTTAAATATTATTTTATTGGTTTAATTTAATTTATGAATGATGTATGTAATTGAATAAAAATGCTAATAGACATCTATTATTAATAACATGTTATTAAAATGTCAAAAGTATTATTAACATAAGCTTTTTTTTTGGGAAAAATTGCAGACATTTGTCAAAATTATAGAAATTAAATAGAATCGGGGGAAAGGACCAAGAAAGTTTCGAAAAACTATTTTAAGAATAGGAGGAAATAGAAGATATAAAAGGTGAGAGTGTAAGGCAAATCTTATACACCCAACTTCAAATTACATGCTAAAAGGTATTTAAAGTTCCTCCGATTTTTAAAGAATGACGGCATTTTATTGTTTCACTTTTATCATTTGAAACGATTTATTTATAATACATTTCTTTTGAGTAGTTATATGGGGAACCATATAGAGACCATGTCATTCAAGTTTTGAGCATCGGTCCATAATTAAGCCAATATGGACCGATTCTTAAAACTTCAATGATATAGTTCCAATAAAAGTTATTTTGTCGAATTTGCCGCTATACTGAAATTTTTAAGTCAGTAATGAATATTAGTTATTTTCTAAAGCTGAACTTGTAGGGTCGATTATGGACCGATTTTTTGGAAAATAGATGTTTTTCTTACCGAATTTGCTTTTGCTTAAGGGTGGCAAATCCAGCCAACTAGTATAATATAAGTATGTATATTGCGGATCCCTGGAAAATTTTAGGACGATTAAGACTTATCCGTTCGCCTGTGTAAAGGCAGAATAAATGATCATCCTAGGGTCACATTTTCATAAAATGTAATTCATCATGATATATTGATCAGAAATGTTTGGTATTGTAAATGGGAAATATCGGTCCACGGTTTCACATATGTATCCCCTAAAAAAATAATAGAATTCATATAGGGAAAAATTTTTCTGTTTAGGTCTATAATTGATAATAGTTCCCATATAAGGATTCATTCCGAAAAATATTAAACGCACATTAATCATTACCAAATAACGACATCCAAACGATATGGGAAGGATATTATGCGTTTGTGCTTACATATGTTTGTAACACACTAAAATATTAGTACTATATATACCCACTTTAAAGTATACCGATTGACTCAGAATTACTTTATGTGTCGATTTCCGTCCATCCGACCGTCGGGTTGCAATTTTAAAGATAATTTGATGACAGCATATACGTTTCTTGTGACCCAAGGACGAAGCCTATTGAAAATGGTTAAAATCGGTGTTCTTTTTCACCTAGCCCCTATACAAACTGAATTTGACCCTTGACCCCATACTATTGTTAAATTTTACCTTAATTCCGATGTATTTAAGTATTTTATTGATGAAAAACAAAATTTCTAAAAGAGGCTTTATATGGGAGTTAGGTTCAAATGGGCCAAACCTCAATAAATTAGGAGGATGGATGTATTTTTTTAGAAAGGTTATTTATGCTGAATTTCATCGCTATACTAATGGTTATAAGTTAATTTTTCGATGTTTAAGTTATTTTTTAGAGGAGGGTTTGTAAGGGGGCTAGGGTCGAACGACGGCCTATCATTATAATAATCGGCATGGTTATTTATGGCTATATAAAACTTAGTTGTGCCAATTTTTGGAGTTTCCCAAAGGACTTGTCCTGGCTGGTCAGTTGGTTGAGGTTCCTTCGGGATCCACGTAGTGGCTGTGGTTGAAACCTAAATCGCAGGAAGGGGGTGTTTGGTTAAAAGACTGATACACGGTGAAATATTAATTTTCAAGATACATTTCTGTTAACGTTCCTAGATGCAAGGAGCGGTACAAATTACAGAGCATGACTGTGGATTAATAAAATGTTGGAATTGAGCTGATAATGCGAAGAATTGTTAAACGAAGATGAACGATGTTTCTGATGTCTACTTTGATTCTATAAAGAGAATGGAGTGATTGATGGATTTGACGGATATATGAAAATGGTGTAACGATGTAAGATGAACGATGAACAAGAGTTAGACTACGGTCTGGCAAGCCAATGGGGTGCGAAGTCGTCACTGCCCTTTCTTTAATTTAGAAGCGATTTTCCAACATGGTTGAGTGCAAGCTCAACTTATCACAGTGGGTCTCTGTGGCCACTGAAATAAAGTCTTGTCAATTAATATGATCTGTGTTTTTCGGACTACCAATTACGTCCCCTAGGTGCTGTTGCTGAATCAACAGAGCCATAGTAGTGTGGTTGTGGTGTGGTTTTTATTTTCCCTACACTACTTTTTTCCATTTTTTTCAAAGTTTATCTTAAAAAAATACAAAAATAACATAAAAAACTAAAATATTAGCTCCATTTTATAATATACATATTTATATATATATGTATTTTTTTTAATTTTTAGGAATGAAATTTCTAGAATTTAAATTTAAATTTTTTTTTCTTTCAATTTTACATCATACAAATCTTCCAACCCTGACTCTTCAGTTAAGATTAAAAAAAAAAAAAAAAAACAATTGAAAGATTTATGGCAGTATCACGATCCGATGTTAAAAATTTATTTTATGTACCTCCAACAAAAAAAATTTCATAAAATAATTATTTTGAATAAGGTTTACTTTTGCGTTTACTTTTTGCGGTTTACTTTTATAAATTTTCAGAAAATTAAATTCATTTTTTCAATCCTGAGTTACTGCATTAAGCCCCCGACTACTCTATCTATAAGGAGTCAGAATATATCGCCCTACAGGATTGGCATAATCCAAAAAATTGTTTCAAGAAAAATGGATATGAATATTTAATGACATTTAACAATTTTTTTTTTAATAACTTTTAAACAAATCAAGGGATTTTAAAAATCCAGATTCAGATAGTTGAGGTTAATATGTTTCTCATCTAAATTGAAATTAAATTTTTAGTTATCTAATATTCACGAAAACGTGGGTTTTAGTTTTTACGTTTAAAAAAAATCGATTTCACATCGAAAATAATAGACATATTTGAAATTTGATAAATCTATATGAAAGATTTTAGTATGTCGCATGTTTTGTAGACCTCAGTTCAAGAAACCCGAATTTTGGATTATGCCAGTCTTGTAGCGATATGTAGGTACATATATTGTAGAAATTACAAGCGGAATTTTTACTAACGATACACTTAAAACTGATTTCATTTTTAATTTTAACGTTTAATTCATGAAAGAGTATATTTTTAGTTGTTAAAAACAATGAAATTGAAAAATCCCTACAATTTTACAATAGTAAGAAATCTTTCCATTTTTCCCTATACGTGAAATTTGTGAAAAAATTCCCTACAAAAAGGGAAAAATCCCTACACTTGGCATCACTGTTGTACATGGACCGGCATATCCATGTACAAAAATTGCGACCTGCGTGTAAGAAACACAAAGGGGCAGTGGTGAGTTGTTTACTTGATACTCACCCAGTGGTTGAAAAAGTACCACCGTGAGGTGAGGTACTCACGTAAAGCACTTCGACTTCATGACCTTCCAAATCGGAAGGTCAGTTTGTATGGGAGCTAGGTGAAATAATGGACCGATTTCAACCATTTTCAATAGGCATCGTCCTTGTGTCGAAAAACGCGTGTGGTCCATTTTATCAAAATATCTTAAAAAATGTGGCCTGTAGCTTGCGCACAAGATTTACATGGACAGCCAGCCAGCCGGACAGACGGACGACATGTCTTAATCGACTCAGAAAGTGATTTGGAGTTGATCGGTATACTTTAAGGTGGGTGGAGGAACAATATTTTTATGCCTTACAAACATCAGCACAAACGTATAATACCCTCCCCACTATAGTGGTGTAGCATATAAAAATACATTACTATATAGCACATTTTATCGGTATCGGTTCAATATTTGCTCCTATTCCTCATATAAAGCCTGTTTTTCGTCAATAAATTGCTCAAATAAATCGGATTTTAGGTTATATTGAAGATAACTACTCTATTATGAAAAATAAATGACAGTTAGTATTCATATGGTCGACCACGCCCGACTATGCTTTCTTACTTGTTATTACCATCGATCTATAATTGGTCAAAGGTCCCATAGAGTGCCCCCTTTCACATCACTCATTATAAAACAATTATCCTTGTGGTAGTGTTGGTCGCGCAACATATTAAATTAAGTTTATATTTACGTTTTAAACAATTGTTCTATGCTTTCGATCAATATTCAATATATACTTATTAATACTATATAACTTATATAAACGCAGTTACACATTTTAAACTAACAAATAATCAAAATGGCAGCTATGATCCTTGTTATTCATATATGTATGACATTCGTTTTGGTCCTTCAATATTTTAAAAGTATAACACAAAAAAATCGCAAGTCAATTTGTAACAAATATTGTTTGAGGAAATCTCTTGCCGTTTTTCTGAACATGCTCGTATTTCACTTTATTTTTTCTGTTGTTGATTTTTGGCTGATTCTTTTTTTTCACTTTTTTCGTTTTGTTGATTTTTCTCATACTGGCACGAAATTGGTTTGATTTATGCATGATGGAACAAAATAATCCAACTGTAAAAATTGTTTTTTAAAAAATATGAGTTGTTTTTTAACTCCCGAATAGTATGTGAGTTTACACAGAGGGAAAAAACCGGTAGAAAGGTACAGAAATTGATACAATCCATTGTCATTGTGTATAGAATTTAAATAACACCCAGTTGTCATTTTGACAACACATCGTTGTCATTGTAATAACGCATTGTTGTCATTTTGATTACACTGTGTGTGTTAGTTAGTTAGTGTGTTAGTTCAGCAATGTTTCGTTGTCATTTTGACAACGCAACGTTCTATTTGACAACATATCGCTGTCAGTTTGATAAAACATCGTTTGCATTGTGAAAATATAAAAAACTAGCATACCCTGGGTGCTTCGCTACCCTAACCAGTAGATTCCCTTTCAGTAGATTCTCATTCACTAAGGTCCCCATATTTTAAATTTTATATTTCTATGTTCAATATGTAAAAATATCAAAAAGTACCATCGGAAAAAGAAAAAGGACAATTAAATTCTCATTTAATAAGGACCGTGTATCATGTGCTCCGGTTAACCATTTTAGAGAATCCAAAAGGTACCATTTGAAGAATGGAAAAGTACCAAAGAGTTTCCACAATATTATTCAGTCAAGACCATGTATGTTAACATTTATGTTCCTAGGTTGAATATTTTAGAAAATTCAAAAAGTACCATTTATGAGATAAAAAGTACTGAGGACAGTGTATGTTTAATAATCATGTGTTTTGAATTCATATTATAGAACATACATTTGAAGAAAGAAAAAGTACCAAAAGTGGAATAAATTGTACCTTAGTGGAAAGTTCTAATAAAAATAGTACAATTTTTTCCATTTCGCTTAGAAATATACTTTTTTGAGAATTAAGTTTGCAAAATGTTCCGTATTTAAATCTATATATTACAAATAAAACTCAAACGATTCAAATCTACATACTCGAAACAGACTCGAATTTGGTCCTATATAGGCCTTAGTAGTCGAATTCCAAAATAATATACCAATAGCTTATTTTGTGTGAGTAAATAAACTACTTTTTCACATTTTATAAAAATTGGCTCAATGAGTTTGAATAAAATTAAATTTCCCGTTTTTCCCCCCTTTTTGTTACTTTTTTCCCCAGTGAAATAGTAAAAATTTTGTTTCAATAAATATTATAGAGTTAGTTCGTAATTCAATAGGAATACTTCACTAAATCGAAAAAGTTTTCTTAATGTGCTAAAGAAAAAGTACCAAAAATACAGTTTTCTCCCTTTTACACCCAAAAAGGACTGAATTTTAAAAAAGTACGAAACAGGTGTCTCCTAATTTTGGGGAGATATATTCAAATTATTTACAAAAATGTTGTTTTTTTTTTTTAGTTTAAAAGTTATAAAGTGCCAAAAAAGGTACCAAAATCACCTTTGTTACACATTTTCACCCCTTAAAAGTACGAATTTTAAAAAAGTACCAGACACCCATCTATTCATTTTAAGAGTAGATACAAGTGCATTTAAAATTTTTCTTGTATCACTAATATTGTGTAAGATAATTAAGAAAACCTGTTTTACCCGTTTTACCCGTTTTTTCCCCTTTTTTACCCCTAAATGTACAAATTTCCAAAAATCCCTCCTTAGTGGATCTACATAATCAAAAACAAATCTACTGTCAAAATTTCGTGATTGTATGTTCAGCCGTTTGGGCTGTGCGATGATGTATCAGTCAGTCAGTAACGCTACTCTTTTATATATATAGATTATAAATACTTTGTTGTCAATTTGGTACCAAGGGTGTATAATTTTAAAACGTCTTTTTTCCCTCTGTGTACTAGTATGGGGTCCAGTAGAAATGTTGCACACACACAAATATGCGTCCTTAAAAAGCAAATATTAAGTTAAGAGCGACTATAGAACATGCTTTCTCATGAAAGTAGAGTAATTTAAAAAAATCTAAAAAAAATATGAAAAATAAACTTTTAAAATTAATGAAATATTATGCCAATAACTGCAATTTAAACAGTTCATTTAGTTTGTAATGATCCTTAGAAACCCAACTTCCTGCTATAACTAATATTAATGAGCATTTTCTAGTTTCATGTTTTTAATGATTGTATTAAAAAAAAATCCAATTTAAAATAAAATTATTAATTTGCTTCTGTTTTGATTTTGTTTACTACAAAAAAAAAATTAATAAAAATTTTTGTAAAATTTCATTGTCAAAATTTTACAATTCATTCTCATCATGTGTATGTTTATGAGTAAAATAATTTAGTTTATTTCATTAGCAATCTGTACGAAACGAAACTGAATGAATGAAAAAGCCTTAAAGGTTAAATATTTTTAATTAAACTTAAACTTCTAATAACTGTTTTTGGCAGTTGCATGCCAAGTCATAAACTTAAAAATGTACTACAACAACAATAATGAAATTTAGACTAACGATTTTATGTTGTTGTTGTGCTTTTTTCTCTTTAACAAAAATTTATATAATACTGGCCATCATCAAGTAGAAATTGGTTTAAACCAAAAAAAAAAAAAAAAATATGTATAAAGTTAATAGGATTGTAAGGGCTTAAGGCCAAATTGCATGTATTCGTTTATGAATTGTTATGAAAAGTGTTGCCATAGAAAGTAGTAACATTTTTGAAAAGTGCAGCAAGTAATGATGCTATCAATGTATGAATATTTAAAACTAGGTTAAAGTTTAACTAACTGCTATTGATGGCATCCTTGTATCCTCTGACTTGGTAAAGTGGCTCAGCATCCATCTTCAGCGACATTGTTTTATATTAGATTTTTTACGACCAAGAACTAGTTGAGGGCTCTAAATCAGCAAAACGCACTCAAATGACTATCTCTTGTACTTCCCCCCGGGGGCATGTTACCTTGGCGAGACCTCCGCCTTGGTGTTATTGCAATCCCGGGGTATAAAGAGGTGGCCAATACCTCCAGTCAGACCGGGACTGAAAAATTGGTTGCAGTCTACTGCCTGGCTTAGTCCTTGCATAGATTGCCAGAGGTCAGACCAGATCACCGCATAATCTGGTACTACGGGTGGCCAGTTGCCCGCAGGGCTATGTCCTGGCTGGTCAGTTGGTTGAGGTTCCTTCGGGATCCACGTAGTGGCTGTGGTTTAAACCCAAATTCGCGGGGAGAGTAAGTTGCGGTTAAATGACTGATGCATGATAATAGTCGATATTTCGGGATAAGTTCGGTGCTGTTGCCGAAAACAACAGATACCCCACAGAGGAGTGACTATGGGACTAAGCGTTGGAAATGGGTTGGTGTCAATTGTATATGATACGGGATGAATGTAGAGGTATGCGGACCTCGTCCACCCGTATATCTAAATGAGTGTGTCGTATGTTTTTCTCTTATGAATGTGTCGGATAAATGAGAAGTGTGCTGATGATGGATGAAAGGTATCATATACAAGTGATACCATTAAATTTTCCTTCCTTGTCCAGATATGTTCAGAGTATACTCTGATCATATCAAAATTACCACAG